>NC_068937.1:105476857-105545209 GCF_016801865.2 Culex pipiens pallens | reverse complement strand
GTACGCATTGTAGTTTTCAAAATGTCTGTGGGATTCATAAATTTATGCCATACCAATATCCAAATTGGTGAGCTCTTGTGTTTAGATGCCTTCCTTGTTTTGTAACTACTATAAACCAAAAGTTGTGGAATTCTGAGTAATCGTTAAGGCTCATGAGGTAGTACTCAGGTATTTATGAGCTCATTTTTAAGCTGAAGTTCCATTTAATTTGTCTAAACATAAAGTAACATAAAGTACACAAGTTTTGAAAACTTTTTTTTTAATTGTTACAAATTGTGTAGAAAAAAGGTTAGTTCTAGCTCGGTTCAGCAAAGGCAACAACCAAGCTGGGACTAGTATTTGTTATGAGCAACTTTTTTTTATCCTGGCAAGCCTCATCTGTTGTTAGCTTGAAGGAACATCATTTTACAGCACATCCGACAGAAAATCTAGCCTCGAGATGATATTCCAAGCTTCTCATCATTTTGCAAAGGTTTCATCCTGGGTGTCGATAGCAACAACTGCTTAAACAAAGAACTGAACGAGCACTGTATTTAATCAAAGCCCCGAGGCGTTTAGTTTGAGACTTCGTCCTGAAATGGAATATCTTGCTCTTGTTGGATGTTGCCCGAACGATGCTGGCTGTACTAACTGGGATGGCTTTGTTTCGAAGGCTTGTCGATAATCCTATTAAGCAAAGCTAGACATTGAAAACCCGAGTGTTGAGTTGTATGAAACATTCCGACAGCAAATCCCAGCCCATCAATGTATTCCTGTCAACGCGATGGATCATGCCGAAGATGGGCTCGAATCTGAATGGAATTGAGAAATCGGATCGATATGAACATGATAATCCGATTGTTGTAGAATGTGTGAAGTTTTTTTTTGTCTTCTTGACAATTTATGAATTTTGATTTGAATTGTTTTGGTCTATAGGCATTAACAGCTTCATCTAAATTAACAACAACTGGCTTTGTGGGTCTCGTGGCGCAGGGGTAGCGGCTTCGGCTGCCGATCCCGATGATGCTATGAGACGCGGGTTCGATTCCCGCCTTATCCACTGAGCTTCTATCGGATGGTGAAGTAAAAACGTCGGTCCCGGTTTCTCCTGTCTCGTCAGAGGCGCTGGAGCAGAAATCCCACGTTAGAGGAAGGCCATGCCCCGGGGGGCGTAGTGCCAATAGTTTCGTTTTTCGGCTTTTAAAAAAAATCAAATAAAATTAACTGAAATATCGATATCTTACGCCAGGGTTGCCAAACGATGAAACTCACTTGAGATATCTTACTTACCACGATGCATAGTACACAGAAAAAATGATGGTAATATTCATCAGGCAATGATGACAGAGTTTGTGTTAAAAAATGACTAATTTTACCTCACAAAATGTTGAATTATTTTTGATGAATATTCATCAGGTTCACATTTTTACACATTTTTTAAGTAAAATTGCTCAAAAGGAGGTAATATTCAACCAACCAAATTTTCAACCTTCCAAATTAATTTTTTCTGTGATGTTATTTTCGAAACCGCCAATACTATGTGAGCAGTTCTCTACGAAATCGATCTTTTTTTTTGAATTTTAATTTTTGTATTTTTTAATCCGGCTGAAACTTTTTTGGTGCCTTCGGTATGCATTGCATTGCATTTTGCATCATTAGTTTGTCCATATAATTTTCCATACAAATTTGGCAGCTGTCCATACAAAAATGATATATGGAAATTCAAAAATCTGTATCTTTTGAAGGAATTTTTTGGATCGATTTGGTGTCTTCGGGAAAGTTGTAGGTATGGATAAGGACTACACTGAAAAAAAAATGATACGCGGTAAAAAAAAAAATTGGTAATTTTTTATTTATTTTTTTGTCACTAAAACTTGATTTGCAAAAAAAATACTAATTTTAATTTTTTTTATTTTTTTATATGTTTTAGGGGACATAAAATGCCAACTTTTCAGAAATTTCCAGGTTGTGCAAAAAATCTTTGACCGAGTTATGAATTTTCGAATCAACACTAATTTTTTCAAAAAATCGAAATATTGGTCGCAAAAATTTTTCAACTTCATTTTTCGATGTAAAATCAAATTTGCAATCAAAAAGTACTTCAGTGAAATTTTCATAAAGTGCACCGTTTTCAAGATATAGCCATATTTAGGATTTTTTTTTTAAATAGTCGCAGTTTTCCATTTTTTTAAATTAGTGCACATGTTTGCCCACTTTTGAAAAAAATATTTTTGAAAAGCTGAGAAAATTCTCTATATTTTGCTTTTTTGAACTTTGTTGATACGACCTATAGTTGCTGAGATATTGCCATGCAAAGGTTTAAAAAGCAGGAAAATTGATGTTTTCTAAGTCTCACCCAAACAACCCACCATTTTCTAACGTCGATATCTCAGCAACTAATGGTCCGATTTTCAATGTTAAAATATGAAACATTCGTGAAATTTTTCGATCTTTCCGAAAACAATACTTAAATTTTCAAATCAAGACTAACATTTCAAAAGGGCCAAACATTCAATATTACGCCTTTTTGAAATGTTAGTCTTGATTTAAAAAAATTGAAAATATTTTTTTCGGAAAGATCGGAAAATTTCACGAATGTTTCATATTTTAACATTGAAAATCGGACAATTAGTTGCTGAGATATCAACGTTAGAAAATGGTGGGTTGTTTGGGTGAGACTTAGAAAACATCAATTTTCCTGCTTTTTAAACTTTTGCATGGCAATATCTCAGCAACTAAAGTTCGTATCAACAAAATTCAAAAAAAGCAAAATATAGAGAATTTTCTCAGCTTTTCAAAATATTTTTTTTAAAAGTGGGCAAACATGTGCACTAATTTAAAAAAATGTAAAACTGCGACTATTTTCAAAAAAGTTACCTAAAAATGGCTATAACTTGAAAACGGTGCACTTTATGAAAATTTCACTGAAGTACTTTTTGATTGCAAATTTGATTTTACATCGAAAAATGAAGTTGAAAAATTTTTGCGACCAATATTTCGATTTTTTGAAAAAAATAGTGTTGATTCGAAAATTCATAACTCGGTCAAAGATTTTTTGCACAACCTGGAAATTTCTGAAAAGTTGGCATTTTATGTCCCCTAAAACATATCAAAAAATAAAAAAATTAAAAATAGTGTTTTTTTTGCAAATCAAGTTTTAGTGACAAAAAGTTAAATTAAAAATCACCAATTTGTTTACCGTGTATCATTTTTTTTAGTGTAGTCCTTATCCATACCTACAACTTTCCCGAAGACACCAAATCGATCCAAAAAATTCCTTCAAAAGATACAGATTTTTGAATTTTCATATATCATTTTTGTATGGACAGCTGCCAAATTTGTATGGAAAATTATATGGACAAACTAATGATGCAACATGGCTTCTTTGGGCATACCGAAGGCACCAAAAAAGTTTCAGCCGGATTAAAAAATACAAAAAATCGAATGACCGAAATCTCAGAGAACTGCTCATGTATAATATTTTACTAAAGTGTCAAGATTTAAAGCAGAGTTGCAGGTTGCAGGCTTGTTTTAAACAACTTACTTTTGCTGTCATTCTCGAATAACGAAACGGACTACTTTTCATCCTCAAAACTACACTCAAAACTGGGCAGCGCTAGTCCAAGAGAATAATGGCCTCGAGACGAGAGAATAGTGGTACCATTTACGGACACAGAGAACACAGTTCGAGATGGGCGAGAGAATTATTCTCTCGAGGTTCATTTGCAAAAAAAGTTCATCCGTCATAACAAAAAAAAAACCAAAAGTGTAGACTACAGGAATCGAACCAGAGACCTTCAACATAATAACCCATTGACTTAACTGCCTCGGCCACCACAAGATGTGTTCAGATGTCGATGTGTATGACACTTGTTGGAAATTTGTTTATTCAATTAACGAATGAACACATTTGTTATGGTGGTGTGAGTTGGTAGTATTATTCTCTCGATTTTGGCACTGAGCCCTCAATAAATTTTGAGGGAACGATTATCTCGACTCCGAATTTTGGGTGTACGAAAATCAATACTTTTCTAGTGAAATACATGCACCCAAAGTTAAAGAATGAGGGGATAGTCCTCACGAAAAGAAACGTGAGGAAAGTACTATTTTGCGAGAGTAAAAACCTCTCGCGTGTTCATTCGTTCATTGGAACAGTTCATCCTGTTGAGTGGCTTATATGGACAAATGACCGCCACTTAGTCACCGAATCATGGTGGCCCATACGGCAAAGGCACGGTTCAATATGCCAAAGGTCTTGAGTTCGAGTCTCGGTACCGCTACTTTTTTTTATAGATAATCTTTTTTTGAAAATGAACCATGAGTAAAGTACTCTCGGTAATTTAGGGATTTATCCTCTCCGTCCGCACACAGTATCATTTTACTACCGAATCGTGCTATTTATCCTCTCGTATGCCGATGCCCAATTCTGGGTGTGTTTTTGTATTGTAAAAATGGAAGGTAACTTGCCTTGAACATTTTAGAGCAATTTTGCCAATATGAAACTTTAATTAACAAAAGTTATACTAAAAAGGAATTTAAATTTTCTAAAAACCATATCTTTATATTTTTGGTTAAATAGAGTTAAAACTCAATAAATATGCCAAAAATCACATTCTATTCATGTTTTGAAAGATTTACATAGATTTTGAAAAGTTTAATGAAGGAAAATCAAAGTGTCTCATTGTTACCCATGAGCTGAAGGGAGTGGGGAACAATGAGACAACCCTGGATTCTGGGGATATTCTTAACTTTGGTCAAACCTAATGGAAGGACATTGTAGTCCAACTAATTCCCGATGGAATGTCGAAAGAAATCCGAAGAAATGTTTGTTTTGGTCTTAATGGCAGCCTTTAAGGGTGCACAGAAACCAAAGAAGTTGTTGTCTCCTTATTCCAAAATTGCCAAACTTACGGAACCAATCCTGCAACAATTTGATTGTAAAAATAGTCAAATGTTGTTGCAAATTGTTTTGTACCCAGTACATTAAGGGATGAATAAAAAACGATATCGATAGTTCCCGTAGTTTTGAAGGTACTAAAATATCTGTAACAAAATTCTTGGTGCAAAAGCTCTGGTTGATGTGCACCGTTAAGCGAAAAAGCATTTTTTGTCAATAATTTACTTTTACACCCCAGAATCAAACATTTATGAATAACTTTTTTAGGGAGCGTCCATAACCAACGCCACTATTATGGCAGACGTGTTTCAAGTAGACACACCTTTCCCCCAAATATGAGCCTAATTGGTTGAAACTACGAGTTGTGAGTGCCATTTTATCACTGTACCCCGTGTCTTATTGATGATTACTCTACCCTAATCATCAACTGGCGAGTTTTCACCAGGTTCACATTTTTACACATTTTGCCTTTCTTACAAAAGAAAGGTTTAAGGTTTGCTTTTGGAAAAACGCTTTTCTCAGAAATCTTAAAAAAATCGTGCACGGCGGGGAATCGTCCCAGAAAAAAATCCTATTACTAATTTGAAGGTTTTGATGCGCTCTTTCGATTGAATTTTGGCCCGAAACCCGGAACTCAAAGCCTGATTTTTGAGAGCTCTTTTTCTGAAATACTTCTGCGATGTCTGTATCCGCTTTTAAAAATTTGTGTCTTCCATCATTGGAAAACCGCTCGTAAAACCCACAATTTTTATATTTAAGATTTGTAGCCGTGGGGTCGGAGACGAACATTTTATTTTTCGATTCACAATTTTCGACCAGTAAATGTGGTCAAAGACATTTTTAGAGGTATTTTTTGGACTATTTTACAGATAACACTATCAAATTAAAAGAATTCAGTTTCAAACAAAAAGCCATTCGAAAACATGCGCCATAAACTGCTTGGGCCCAAAATTTGAAGCTTTTCCAAAATTTATTTCCAGAGATATAGCCATATTAGTGTTTTACGTCTTATTTTTACCCTATTTTTTCCTATTAAATTGATGGTTTTATACAGAATCATATACTGAACATCAAATTCAAAGTCCCAGCCCATTCTCGATCGAAAGATCGACAAGTTAAGTCGAAGCATAAACGCCAGCACATTTACGCTTGCGCGTTTTACGCTGCGCGTGAAAGTGTTCTTTCTGGCTTCTCATAATAGATCGACAAAGTGCAATATCGATACATATTTTTTTTAAGTTAATCATATACTAACATTAAAGACTGAGTACCCTTTATTTTTTTCTAATAATGTCAATCCAATATGTTTTTCTTAATTAATTATCTTGCGACCCATAATGTACCTCTGAAATTAAAAAAATGGCACTCTAGGTTTAGCCTAAAAAGATTCGAAGCTTTAGGTCAAATTCTCACTGGGTGGTATTATTATGTTTCTGAAAAAATAATTGCACCAATATATTTGTCGGAGTTTCATCATTTGGTAAGAAAGGCTCTATTTCACCTCTGGTGATATTAAATCGGGTTTTTTTAGGTAAAATTACTCATAAAGAGGTAATATTCAATCGACCACATTTCCAACCTTCCAAAATTCAACTTTTTTTTTCTGTGTATGATGATTTCTGATGATGAGTTTATATTTTTTTTTCGATTTTGTTTCGTCGTTCATTTATTGAAAACGTTTTCCGATGAGTATTAATATACTAGTGCTTTCTGGTGACACGACTCCCATAAAAAGATTGGACATGTCACCAGATTGCAAGATACTAAGATTTAGTTGAAGATGAAGATGATGAAGATTTTATAGGTGAAAGCAAGCCGGGTGGATAATATTCATAGCAATTCGAACACAAGAAATATGGTTAAGATTCAATTTAAAATCTCATTATCTTTATCTCTCCGTATTTTTTCACTTTGTTTACTTGTTGCATAAATTTGTTTTTCAATTATCGCACTGCCTCGACCAAGATTAACTTCATTAATACCTCTCCAAAGCAAAAAAAATCATCCCACCGTTAGATTATCTCCTGTGGTCAACCAGCAGCAGCTGACCACCGCCGACTTTGCTGGCAACACTGTCACACAAACTTCACACAACTCGCAGATCCGCTGGCCGCCAGGTATCGCACGAAAAAAAAATCGATAACCATAAACCGCGCGCTAGATAAGAAGCGAGCCCAGAGTTAATAGAGTAAGCTCTCCTGTGCTGCGTTATCTTTGCGACGACGACGACGACTCCTCTTATCAGGGCTGCCGGGTGTTGCCGCCGTCGTTTTGTATGTGGGGGAAAGTTGTCGTCGGTGGCACGGCACGGCACTATCGACAGAGGGTGGCAATTCTTGACGAAAGATGATTTAAGAAAAATAAATTTATTTGTACATTTTTCTCTTCCTCACGATAAAAGCTAGATTTATGGCTAGACCCTTCTTTTAAAATCCTAGGTATGTAATATTTCGAGTGCTTACCTAAAGACGAATTTGAATAACATTGATGAACCTTATGTCTAGGTTCTTCCATAGCTTATGAAAAAAAAAACCCCTTTTCAAATAGTCTTACAGTTTAAAATTGTGGCAACCTTATCTCAGTATTTGATAATCTTAGTAATATTTATCTAATTTTAGAAATTGATCAAAATTATTTCCGAAAACATCTTACTTTAAGGACTTAAGAGCGAGTCCACGAACAGGGCATACCCCTTTGTATGGTACGTCGTTTGGACCTCACCAATCTGCCTGAAATTTTCAGGGGTTGTTTGTACATTTAAAACAAGCATCTGGCAAAATATGAGCATTCTAGATCAACGGGAAGTGGGGCAAATCGGGACACAAAGTTTAAAGGTTCAAAATCGTCAAAAATATTAAAAAAGCTATAACTTAGACAAAATTCAATTAAATTTCAAAATTCAAAATGCATCTGAAGGGGCTAAAAAATGCAACAAAATGCAGGGAGAAGCATCCCAATTGGTTAAATCTAAAGGGAGTTATTGGCATTTTAGTGAAAAATTTGCATAATTTTCAAACTCAAATAAAAAAGTGTTCCATCCAGATATCAACTCGGTTCGACCTGCAGCTTGTAGGGGACATCTAGGACTATCATCTGAGACTGAGAACGCTTTGGGTAAGGCAGATTAACGTATTAAATAAACACTATTACTTTTAGTGAATGTTTTGGTTGTGAATTTTTGCTCGGGGGACCTCTTAGATCCCATTTTCTGGTGATAATTTTATCATATTCGTGCTCCTGAGACAATTTCACAATAGAAATATGCATAAAAATTTATATTTTCATCCATTTTAATGAAAATTAAAGTTTTTACTGCCAATAACTCCCTTTAGATTCAACCAATTGGGATGCTTCTGTATTTTGTTGCATTTTTTAAGCCCTTTAAGATGCACTTTGAATTTTGAAATTAAATTGAATTTTTGCCTAAGTTATAGCCTTTTTAAGATTTTTGATGTTTTGAACCTTTAAACTTTGTGTCCTGATTTGCCCCGTTGACCTAGAATGCTCATATTTTGGCCAGATGCTAGTTTTATATGTACAAACAACCCCTGAAAATTTCAGGCAGATTGCTGAGGTCGATGCGAGATGGGTATGCTTTGCTCGTGGACTCGCTCTTAAGGAAACTCCTTCCTAAGTCTCCAAGTTAATGTTAATCAGATATTTTTGACCCAAATCGACGTGATCTAGCTATCTTTTTTAGTATAACACGTTTCAATGTTTGACTTTGAATGAACAAAAACTAGAACACGGAATGTAAACAATAACAAACACGTTTTGTTTGGCTGACCATTCTGTTCATTGTCCCAAAATTATGTTGGATTTAGTTGCCGGAGTTTCGATTTACAATCAACAAATAAATAGTAAACTTGCATACAAGAGTGGCAAAACGGCCTCCGGCTAAAATTCCCTTTGGTAACACGTCGCAATTGCAGGAAGTGTCAAGCTAGAACGATATGATTGACATTGCATGGAGTTTTTACGGTTTTTCTTGAATATCTTAGGAATTTAATTGATTTTTGTGAATAAGTGAAGATTGAAGGTGAGAAATCGAAAGCTGCACAAAATTAGTCATATATGCACGTGCGACAAGATAGCACGATAACGATGAAATCAGCTTCCCACCTAAAGTTATTTTTTCACGTTTTTACATTTAAAACAATCATTACGTTTTTTTTATAAACCATTTTCGACCACAATTTTAACAAAAATGTTTATTGCATTTTTCGTGGAGAATTGCTTACCGAGTCATGTCGTTTCATCGTCGCCCAGCTGGTAACTTCCGAGATCTGCACCGCGGCGTTGGTGTTTGCTTTTCTATTGTAACCACTGTTTATTGAATTGCTGTAAACTGCAGCTGGGCAGAAAGTGGAGCATCCAGTTGTGTCATTACAATTTAATTGGTACGGCTACCTGGACTGTTTAATTGGTTTGACACTGACTATACACGATAAATTACTGTGAAACACCTTTTTATAAACAATTGAAGCAAATTTCAATGAAACTACCATGCGTCTCCACTGAATCACTTTACATGAAATTTGGAGTAACTTTACAATACATCGCAACACTGTAACGTCCAACCACCCCAACCGTTCACAACCTTCTGGTGAAATTCACTATCGTGCAGCATATCTCGTGCTCACCTTCAACTCCCCCCTCGCCCACCTCACAAGCTTCTTAAAGTTTGTGTAAAGTGTGAAAACTGCGTGCGAAATTCGTGGCCGGCGTGCGTTCCATTCCGATCGGCGGTTAAAATTAGACTGAAAAATGTGTAAACAGACAGTATCGGGAGGGCCGCCGCCGGCAGCAGCAGCAACAGCAACAGTTCGCACACTTTATTATTATTGACTGGAAATTTATTGATAAATACATGTGCGCGGTGTGTGGGTTCGAGTCCCATGGCGGGACATTTGGTGGAAAGGGGTGAATGCAAACATTGTGTTGTATTTTGTGGTGGTAAACATTTATAAACATACAAATATACAGCAATTCCCCACGAAAACAGCATGATTCGAAAAAAAAGTTCTCCGATCGGGCTCAAAATTTTTCTGGGGGATCCTTGGCCGAAATAATTAGACCCGTATTTTTTTGTTTGGCCATTAGGGTGACCTACGCCGTGTTAGGGTGGTCCGAAAAATGGCAATTTTCATCGATTTTCGCAAAAACCACTTTTTTCAAAAAATCATATCTCCGCGCCATTTCATCCGATTTCAGCTGTCTTAGACGCAAAAGAAAGGTGATTAGTTTGGCTATTTGGGAAAAATAGTAAGAAGTTTCGAAAATCTAGCTTAACATTTGAAAAGGTCATATGAAAACTTAAAATGCTGTTTTGAAGGTCTCGGGACCAAAGAGCCTATGTCTGAAAATATTTTTATCGGATTCCTCGGAAAATTTCACATAACATATCAAAAAATGGTGAAGTTATGTTTTCGATACTCTGAGATACGATTTTTTGAAAATAAAAACTGGGTTTTTCGACGCGCCACGCGCAAGAATTGGAAAATGACGAAAACGGAAAAAAATCGACATTTTTCACTAAAACTGCGATAATTTTAAAATTTCAGCGATGACCTATACATGTTGGGGTACTAAAATTTTCGTAATTAAAAGACGCAACTTTTGGTACCATAACATCTATAGGTCACCGCTGAAATTTTAAAGTTATCGCAATTTTAGTGAAAAATGTCGATTTTTTCCCGTTTTCATCGTTTTTTGATTTTTGCGCGTGGCGCGTCGAAAAACCCAGTTTTTATTTTCAAAAAATCGTATCTCAGAGTATCGAAAACATAACTTCACCATTTTTTGATATGTTATGTGAAATTTTCCGAGGAATCCGATAAAAATATTTTCAGACATAGGCTCTTTGGTCCCGAGACCTTCAAAACAGCATTTTAAGTTTTCATATGACCTTTTCAAATGTTAAGCTAGATTTTCGAAACTTCTTACTATTTTTCGCAAATAGCCAAACTAATCACCTTTCTTTTGCGTCTAAGACAGCTGAAATCGGATGAAATGGCGCGGAGATATGATTTTTTGAAAAAAGTGGTTTTTGCGAAAATCGATGAAAATTGCCATTTTTCGGACCACCCTAACACGGCGTAGGTCACCCTAATGGCCAAACAAAAAAATACGGGTCTAATTATTTCGGCCAAGGATCCCCCAGAAAAATTTTGAGCCCGATCAGAGAACTTTTTTTTCGAATCATGCTGTTTTCGTGGGGAATTGCTGTATATACAGATACAAGAAAGTGACAGAGGAGAAAGTGTTTAAAAAGTTTTCTTTTTCTGTATTTTTAAACATTGGAAAAGTTGGTTTCAGACAACTGAACACCATGACATATAATTAAGTTATATTTTATGTTAATTTTTTTTGTAGGAATTTTATATTAATTACTGAAATAGGGAGCTAAAGTTTCATTTTTCGAAACTAAATAATTTTTGAATGTTTATAGATGAGGATTTATGTTTTTAGAGATTCGTTAATAAATAAATCAATTTTCTAAGGAAATTGAACATCAAGGGTTACAGAGAGGCCAAAGATATCGTTTTTGCAAATGTATAAAAAAAATAACGAGGTGTTACATTTGTTATGCTTCTATGTGTGAGTGTGAGCCAGTACAACATAGTATATGGGATACTACTAATGCAAAACTAGGTTTGACTTTGGCTTGGTTTTGTCTAGATACATGTGGGTGGTGGGCGCTTTTCTGTTGTTGTTTGCATTTACAAGCTGGTAATCGTTTTTTCGTAATTGTTTTTAGGAGTATTGGTGTTTCTTTTTCAGTTCTGCTTTTCCGTTTTTTGCTTAATAAAATGATCTTCAGATTTGGCGTTTGAGTCTAAATCCAGATTGGGTCCACGATAAATAACCACAACTGTTATGAATCGTTGCAGTTTTGCTATCTTGACACATGTTTAAACAAATTTAGATTTTTGAAAGTGAACAGTGAATTGTGAAAACAAGTTGCAAAAGAATATTTTTCAGCTAGAAACGTACATTTATCCAACGAGGCTCTGCCTTAAATGAATTGCAGAAAAAAATATGTAAATTTACACAGCATTTAATTGCTGTTTCTTATGTAAACTCATTAAATGTAATGTTGAAATATGATGTAGAGAGCAAAAAGTCATGGAATTTACTTCAATGTTAATCTAAGTCGAATGTAAATCATGAATCTAATGGAAACGTTGAGCATGGAAACTTAAATCTGATGAATTTCTATCCGGGTTCGGCTTCCTGTAAATTCTTATTTAATACAAATCATATATCCAATGTATTTTGCCAAACATTGACTTCAAACTACCCGAACTAAAAATAGTTATATTTGGTTCTCTTTCTATTGCTCTCATATTTCGCTGGCCCACTGCCTGCGCCTTGACCTGAACAAGTTGATGCTGAAGCTGCTCGTATTCAAAATGCGAAGATGGCTCAGTCGGCAGCGGGTAGCAGCAGTAACACCGAACATCCTACCCGTCGTCCGTTCAATTCCAGTCCAGCGCAATTCCACTTGGACGTCGACGAGAAAGCTACCCCTACCTGTGACACATCTTTTTAAAATAAGAATTTCCTTTCGCTGCCCACTTCAATAAATTTAAAATAGAACATAGGCCACACCCTTTTCCTACTGCAATCCAAGTCGAGCTTCTCAGTCCCATTTGCCAATCAGAATTTGTTGGTTTGATTTATACAATCAAAAGTAATGTAAATTTCCAATGAATCTTATGTAAATTTCCAATGCATCTTATGTAAATACACACTAAAAAATTTGGAATATTACATTCATCGGAATCGCCAATCTGATGTAATGATTTATAATGTACAAGAAAATTTGATGTAAAATTACCTTTGTTTTGACACAATCAGACACAATTTGCCCTAGCAAGCCTCTGCAAAAAAACATAACATCCGAAATCTAATAAAACATCAAACATAACCTAATATTACATCTTATTTGATGCACATAACTGGAGCGTGTTTTATGATGTAATCTTACATCAAATAAAACAGAATTTCACGCTCTTTGTTAGCTACACGATTGAAAAAATGTGACAAGCAAACAAACGTCAGCCATGTTTACAAGAGTGAAAGTTGCACTGACTGGATTTTTTCTTCTCAAATTTTTCCACAATTTTGTCAGAACCTGCATCTCTTGATGAACGAGAACATTTATCAGATGTAAGAAACGGTAAATATAATGTGTTTGAGTTGAAATCAAATAAATTAATAGTTCTTCGGGGTTTCTTTGCAGGTGGCACGTTTCTCCTTGTTCCGGAAAGCAGCAGACCGAAAACCCGATTCCGATGCCGGGGCCTTTCTGCGGTAATCTGCGGCTCTCAAAGTGGGAACATTGTTCCGTAGGAATAAATTATCAGCGCTTTCAAGAGGTGTACATTCGTGCAGTGAATCAAAACAGTGTAAAAATTGCTAGGAAGTTTTTTTGAATCAGCGGGTCCTCTTCAGCCACGGCGACCTAACCTAAGTTTACTTGGCAAAATCTGGTGACAAAGTGGATTCAAACTGAAAATCAATGTACACAACGTTGTTAGTGCGAATGAATAATGACGTGCAATAAAAACCATCACAATAATTCGAAACAACAATGTTTTATTTCATGCAATAAGTGTGTATCAATTCCAATAGGATTATTTTCTCACCAGCATTGCGTTTCGTGTAATTTTACACGACCACGATCGGTTGTTTTAAACGTGTAATTTTACACATGACGTAACTTTACGTCTTATTTGATGCTCCAGTTATGTGCATCTTATTTGACAGAAAATTACACGATTTTTTCGTAGTGTGTATACATCATTTATCATGATACCTTTTGGTACATAATAAATAATATTTTTTTCTGTGTAGGTTGCCCAGAATATCAGACATTTTTTTTAAAAAAAAAACCTCTCTCCACAAGTTATTTAAGGATTCTGGGCCAAATATGAGCAAAATCGGTCCAAATTTACCCATTGATACTCGATGGGAATCTTGTATGGGTAAAATCAGATAAATTTATAAAAAACCGAATTATCTCACACAGTAAATAAAAACATGGTAATATTACATCTGGGAAGGGGTACATCTTTTATGTCAGAAAAATAGGTAATTTTACCTCTGAAAATATGTAATTTTACCACTTTTCTGGTTTAATGTCACTTTTTCAGTCTTAAATGAGGTAAAATTACATCATGATAGAAATAATATTCAACTTTCCAAAATTACACCTTCCAATTTTACACTGTTTTTGCTGTGCACGGTTATATCAGCAGAGTGCGCTACTTCCGTTCCTAAAAGTAAAATTCTTCTTCTTAAAACTCGATCCTGAAAAGTTATTAGCGATTTCAAAGAGTGATCTTTGTATGAAAAACATTTTTTCTCCAACATCACACAGTAAAAAATTGTGTAAATTTGGAAGGTTTAATATTACCTCTTTTATGATGTGATTTTATCTCAATTTAACCCGAAAAAGCGACATTACAGCAGAATAGTGGTAAAATTACACATTTTCAGAGGTAAATTTACATATTTCTTCTGACATAAAAGATGTACCCCTTCCCAGATGTAATATTACCATGATTTCATTTTTCTGTGCAGGCTCGGGTATCAATAGGTAAATCTCAACCAATTTCGCTCAAAATTAGCACAGATGCTTAAAATTACCCAACAAAAACGATTTCTGCTTGTGGAGAAGGGGTTAATTTTTTCTAGGCACCTTAATACTCAACATAAAATATCCGCTAAAACCAAAAGCCAGAAAGGATCATAATCATATCAAGTGGGACTCTTCGCCGCTCGTTACAACTTCTATCTGATATGATAACAGCAAAACAAATATCATTCAGCGCACGTGTGACATATCTTGGGGCTTAATAAAAAGCCCCTAATGATATTTGTTCTTGCATTTTCATCGCAAATTTGTCTAACTTTTGGCGAGCCCGAAATCCCTTCCATTCATGGGACACTGAGCCGCAATCGACTCCACCATCGTGTATGGTGACACATCATTATCGTGTTCTGGGGGGGCAGGGCAGGGCTGTCCTGTTGTTGCGGCGTGTCATCACACCAGGTTACGCACACCTTCTAATCTTACGAAAAAGGATCTGTGTCGCAAAAGGGGGAAAGAAAAGCTTTCTAAGCTCAACCGACTAACTTGGTTGGCAAATATTTACCCCCTCCATTGGACGACCCCCGAACAACAGCAGCGAACAAACGAGCCCTAATGGGCCAAAAGTGTTGTTTGTGCTGACTTGGCGGACTTTTTTTTTTCTTCATACTGTTTCCTATTGTTGGGAAAGGCTTTTATGAGGTGTTGTTGAGGCCAACCACCTCTCGGCAGTGGTGTTACGGTTCGCTTATGAGCGTATCATAACCACTCAATCGACAAACCTATCGGGTGAGCGCTCATCGAACGCTCAGAGTGGCGGGTTTGAACGGTTCGCGAACCAAAATCTCGATCATCATTTCACCACGGCAGGCGTTCGATTGTGGTTCGCTCGTGCTTGGTTCGCAATCATGAGCGAACCACACTTGAACATCATGACGTATCGTTTGAACCACGATTCGAGTGAGCGAACCGTGACAACACTGCCTCTCGGGCGACCTCCCAGAGGCGAAATTCCGTAGTCATGTCCGATGTTGGAATCTTTTCTGTTGAATCTTGTATTGTTACTGAGCTGGGTTTTATTGTTACAGAAGAATGTTACAACAACTGAAAATGTATACTGCTGGCCACACCTGCGGCATTCTATGCCGTATAGAAGTACACAAGTTTGTAAGAAGTGAAAACATGTGCTTTTGTGTAATTCGACCTGAATTAATGTGTAAAAAAGTTTAATTTCATCAGAAACTGATGCAAATTTCACCAGTTCATCAGTTTGTTATAGAACAATCGTTCACACCCAAAACTGGGCAGTGCTCGTCCGAATAATGGCCTCGAGCCGAGCGAATATTGATACCATTTACGGACACAGAGAAAACAGCTCGAGATGAGCGAGAGAATTATACCCACGAGGTTCATTTGAAAAAAAAATCATCCGTTAAAACAAAAAACAGAAAGTGTCAACTACGGGAATCGAACCAGAGACCTTTGACATACTTACTCAATTACTTTGCTGCCTCGGCCACCACAGCTTGGTGACGAAGCAGTGGTCGGAAGTCGATGTGTGACACTTGTTGGCGATTTATTGTTTCATATAACGAATGAACACATTTGTTTGATGGTGTGAGTTGGTAGCATTGTTCTTTCGATTTTAGTACAGAGCCCTCAATAAATTTTGAGGGAACGGTTCTCTCGACTCAGGATTGTGGGTGTAGGTGAGTATGTATCAAGAAATAACTATTTTTTTTTTCAAAGTTATTTTGAAAGCTGTACAAACTTTTTCTGGCCGTTTTTCACCTTTTTTTTAAGTATTTCGGCATGAGTTTCAGAGCAAAACGTAGTACTGTGTTTTTGTCAAACTTTAAATTTTCGCATGTTCCAAAACAATATGTGTATAGCGCCCAAGAGGTGTACAAACTTTTTATCAAGTTATTTCGACACAACCTGAAATTGCTACAACTTACCAAGAAAAAAAGAGTCAGAGGTCGTTTAGTTACTGTTGCATGTAGGGGAGAGTGGGGAGACTTAATCCTCGGGGATACTTGATTCCAAGCCTGTATCTCTTCAGCATGTGGGTAAAAAATTAGCTATGTTTAAGGCTTCCAACTGTACGGATTTTTTCCTTACCGTACGGGTTTTCGACCCTCTCCGCGGATTTTAAACAGGCCGTAATTTTTGTATGGAATTTTGTGCATAGTACGGATTTGTACGGAATTTTAACAACTTTTTAAAAAAATAATTCTAAAGTTGTGAAAAATTAACTCAAACTCATTGTAGAAAACAAAGAAAAAAAAAGTTTGGAGTGAGTTACACACATTTTCATGAAAAGTTTTGATATGTATAGAAAACATTTAAAATTCATTAAAAAAAATATTTTCGATACATGAATTGTTTGATAAACTTATCAACTACGAAACCCTTACACATTTGACGTTAAATTTACCGTCATATTATTTTTACAATCAATTGTTGTCTCTGAATTTTTACAGTCATTGGAATCAGCCTCATGCTTAAATAATTGGTTTGGTTTTTCGTACATGAATTCTTTTAATATAGTTGTGGATGACTTACTGCAATTTGAACCATTTTTCAAATGTTTTATAAATAAAAATTACCAGCTTTTGAAAACATGCTCAAATTTGTTCTAAAAATGAATATTTTAAGTTTTTAAATATTTTACAAACTAAACTTGTTTTATTTTGAACACAAACGTTCAGGCTTTATGTGAAACTTCTGTAACTTGTAGAAAATCAAAAGTTTGGATGAATAAGAAACATTTTTCTTAAAATTTCTTTAAAATGTTGAAAGGGGATCCCCGTAACATTTTGGAAATGCCGGTTTAAATATTTTTTTCAAGCGCTTGGCATGATTCGCAGAGTTCATCTGATTAAATACCCTTATCAGCCAAACAGGGCCGTATCTAAGGGGGGTGTTATGGGTGTTCAACACCCCCCATGGAAAAAATGGCTCACACCCCTAACGCCCCGTAGGGCCGCCATTTTTATGACTATCAAAATTTGACACCCAGAGAAAAACTTCACTCTCACTAGATACACCACTAGTGAAAACTCAACTCTCAGTAAATACGCCCTCATAAAAACATTTGACGCTACGAAAAAACTCCACTTCACAAAACACGCCCATCTAAAAATATTTAAAATAACTATGTTCGTTGACGCCAAGAGAAAAGTAAACTCTTACTCAATACGTCCTCATGAAAATATTTGCAAAAAAAAAAACTTATCGTTGACGCCTTGAGAAAACCCAACTTTCATTAAATACGCCCTAAAGAAAATTAAAAAAAAAACTTTGATCGTTGACGCCTTGAGAAAAACTCTTCTTGCACTAAATACGCCCTCAAGAAAATATAAAAAAAAACTTTGATTGTTGACGCCTTGAGAAAAACTAAAGTCTCGCTTAATACGCCTTCATAAAAATAATTTAAAAAAAACTTTGATCGCTGACGCCTTAAAAAAACTCAACTTTCACTAAATACGCCCTCAATAAAATATTTAAAAAAAATCTTTTATCATTGACGCCTTGAAAAAAAAAACTCAACTTGCACTAAATACGCCCTCAAGAATATATTTTGAAAAAAACTTGTATCGTTGATGCCTTGAAACTAAACGATACTCTTAATTATTTCATAAAGGCGTATTTACCTTCATAAAATAATTGAAAAAAACTTTGATCGTTGACGCATTGAAAAAAAAACTTTCACTAAATACGCCCTCAAGAAATTATTTAAAAAAAAACTTTGATCGTTGACGCCTTGCAAAAAAACTTCCACAAAATACGCCCTCAAGAAACTATAAAAAAAGCTTTGATCGCTGACGCCTTGAATAAAAAACTAAACTCTCGCTTATTACGCCTTCATTAAAATAATTTAAAAAAAACTTTGATCGTTGACGCCTTGAAAAAAAAAAGTTCACTAAATACGCCCTCAATAAATTATTAAAAAAAAAAACTTTGATCGTTGACGCATTGAAAAAAAAAACTAAACTCTCGCTTAATATGCCTTCATAAAAATTATTTAAAAAAAAACTTTGATCGTTGACGCCTTGCAAAAAAACTTCCACTAAATACGCCCTCAAGAAAATATTAAAAAAAAACTTTGATCGTTGACGCCTTGAAAAAAATTCAACTGTCACTAAATACGCCTTCAAGAAAATATAAAAAAAGTTTTGATCGCTGACGCATTGAAAAAAAACTAAACTCTCGCATAATACGCCTTCATAAAAATTTATTAAAAAACTTTGATCGTTGACGCCTTGAAATTTTATTTTTCACTAAATACGCCCTCAATAAATTATTTAAAAAAAAACTTTGATCGTTGACGGCATGAAAAAAAATTCAACTGTCACTTAATACGCCCTTAAGAAAATATAAAAAAAGCTTTGATCGCTGACGCCTTGAAAAAAACTAAACTCTCGCTTAATACGCCTTCATAAAAATTATTTAAAAAACTTTGATCGTTGACGCCTTGAAAAAAAAAACTTTCACTAAATACCCCCTCAATAAATTATTTAAAAAATAACTTTGATCGTTGACGGCTTGAAAAAAAAAATCAACTGTCACTAAATACGCCCTTAAGAAAATATAAAAAAGCTTTGATCGTTGACGCCTTGAAAAAAACTAAACTCTCGCTTAATACGCCTTCATAAAAATAATTAAAAAAAAAACTTTGATCGTTAACGCCTTGAAATTGTATTTTTCACTAAATACGCCCTCAATAAATTATTTAAAAAAAAACTTTGATCGTTGACGGCTTGAAAAAAAATTCAACTGTCACTAAATACGCCCTCAAGAAAATATAAAAAAAGCTTTGATCGTTGACGCCTTGAAAAAAACTAAACTCTCGCTTAATACGCCTTCATAAAAATTATTTAAAAAAAACTTTGATCGTTGACGCCTTGAAAAAAAAATTTCCACTAAATACGCCCTCAATAAATTATTTAAAATATAACTTTGATCGTTGACGGCTTGAAAAAAAATCAACTGTCACTAAATACGCCCTTATGAAAATATTAAAAAGCTTTGATCATTAACGCCTTGAAAAAAACTAAACTCACGCTTAATACGCCTTCATAAAAATTATTTAAAAAAAACTTTGATCGTTGACGCCCTGAAAAAAAAACATTCACTAAATACGCCCTCAAGAAATTATTAAAAAAAACTTTGATCGTAGACGCCTTGCAAAAAAAATTCCATTAAATACGCCCTCAAGGAAATATATAAAAAAAAGCTTTGATCGCTGACGCCTTGAAAAAAAAAAAACTAAACTCTCGCTTAATACGCCTTCATAAAAATTATTTTAAAAAAGCTTTGATCGTTGACGCCTTGAATTTTTTTTTTAACTAAATACGCCCTCAATAAATTATTTAAAAAATAACTTGATCGTTGACGGCTTGAAAAAAATTCAACTGTCACTAAATACGCCCTCAAGAAAATATAAAAAAAGCTTTGATCGCTGACGCCTTGAAAAAAACTAAAGTTTAGCTTAATACGCCCTCATAAAAATCTCGAAAAATCGAAATCGCACTAAAAACGGCCAGCTATTTTTATTATAAAGTCTTTGACTAACTGGATAGGCCCTTTATGGTGGTTACTAACCGAACCGTCTCAGTTGAAATATACTGTGGTCATGGCCAAGTCCTGCCAAGGCGGGGGTTCAAATACATACATACATACATACATACATACAAAATACTTAGATCGTTATCGGCCAGATCCAAATCCAACTTTGACTATGTACGCCAAAGTGTTTTTTTTATATAGGGTCATTTCTCCCCAACTGGAAACAAAAAAGTACAAATTCGAAATCTACTTTTTCTGATCCTGCTGAAATTTGGCGAAACTGTTTATCATATCGAAACATGCAAAAATCTTCTATTTTTTGGCACTGCCCCAAAGTTTTGCGATTTTCGCCAGTTAAAAAAATATTGTCAAATATTTTGGAAAAAAATGATAGAGCAATATTCGACTGCAATTTAGAAAAAAAAAACTTGACGCTGATTCAATTCAGCGTCAAAATTTTGATTAAAATCAAACATGGCAGCATTTTGAGCAATTAGAATAAATGATGCAGGGATGGATGTAGGTAAATTCTGCTACTTTAAGCTTATAAATTTGAAATTCTCAAGAGATATCAACTTGTCCTGACAAGTAAAGTTTGATTCGAATAAAAAATTTGATGATGCCATATAATTCAGCGTTTCTTAAAAAAACAGTCGATTTTTGCTTTTTTGTATCCCAGACATGGCCATTTGAAAACTAATTTAAAGAAATAGATGAAAATCGTAAAACTTTGGGGCGGTGCCAAAAAGGAGGGATTTTGCATGTTTCGATAGGATAAACAGCTCCGCTAAAATTTAGGCATATTCAGAAAAAGTCAACTTCGAGTGGTGTTCCGCTTCGTGAAATGGCCTCGTAAGCAATTGTATGGGCAGCTGTCAAACTTCTATGGAAACTTGTACGGACAAATCAATGTTTTTTTTTACGATATTATCTTTTTTATCTACAAACTGTTCTCTGAAATGTGATTGATTCGAAAATGTTTAAAAATGTTATTGTGTGATATGACGAGGATTGAAAAAAAAAGTTGTTGGTTGGTATGTTACATTTGACAAGAAAAAAAATATCTGTCAGCTTTGATGTTTGTCTTCTTTCAAAGAAAGCTAGAAATCTGGTAAGTTTGGTACGAAAACTTTTTGTTGATTTTGATTTTCCAAAAACTTTATGAGCTTATAGTTTAAGTTTTAAAGAACAACTTTGTTGAAAACATCGAAGAGATACGTCTACATCGCCTTAATTTTTTTTAAACTAAAATCTAACTATGTTAAAAAAATAATAAAAACTGCGAAAACCAAAACGCATAGATAATACGAGTTGATTTCCATTTTGAATTGATTTGGCTTGAGATGCTCGAGTTCGTTACCAATCTGGCTTAAGCTGTGTATAGATAAAAAATGCTCTCATGTAAAATTTTCCCGAAAACCTAAGGAGCAAAACAAATTACTGAAGAGAAAAAAATTAATTGGAAACAAAACAATCTAAACTATCAAGGGATTCAATGGCGTTATTTCAATATTTTCTATCACATATATCACATCAATGATATATGCAAGAATAACAATATTTTCATGAACTTATTGAATTTTAGATATTTTTTTAGCATTACTGCTACAATATATAAAGCAAATTTCACTTTTTTGTTTGGTACGCATTTGTTGACTGTATACGCCCTTCCTATAACACACATACACCCCTAACGCCTTATAAGGGAAAACACCCCCCATTGAAGAATTCTGGATACGGGCCTGCAGCCAAACATAGTTGAATGTTTAACTTTCAATTCATGCAAAACGTTCATAGTTTTGTGAGAAATTGACAGAGTTATGTGCGATACAAAAAAGGGGATCAAGTTTACCCACTCTCCCCTACGTCTACTATTCACAATTTTGATTATAACTCGAGGCTCGAGAAACCAAAATCAACCAAATTTGGGGACAATGCACGAAACGGTCTGCTAAACAAATGTGTTTGTGTTTGTTTTCATTTTGTCGGAACGTCAAAAAGCAACATACGACAAGATAGCACGATAGCTTAAAATAGTATTTAGGTATTATAGAAATCGTTATGTAATTTATTGTACTTTATGCAATAACTCAACAAATATTAGCAATATTCAAAGCACAACTTTTATTTCAATGTTACCGCTTGTTTTAAAACGATTCAGTTAAAACAAACCCTTTCCCTACCCGCCATTCCATGTTTGCCACATTCCAATAGATATCGGCACCACACCACACCACGATTTGCAAGCCGCGTACGTGCACGTGGTTGGAATGTCCATTTTCCTTCCAGCCCGGTTACACGTGGGAATTTTCGAAACCCGTTTTACTCGGCCACATTCAACGAGTCCACAATGTGGTGACCCAGGCACACACGTAGTTCATCGAAAAAGAGTTCCTTTTTGCAGTCGTCGATCTGACCGGAAAGCCACATTTCTGGTCCACAAAAGGATCGGTTTTTTTTTCTTCCGGAAAATCCTACACCTGCGGAGCCATAACTCAACCTCGGGAAATGGATGTGGGAGAGAGGATGTGATTTTGGTTGGATTTTTCCGTTTGGGTTTTTTTTTCATTTTGCAGCGGAGTTGTAGCTAAGGGTGCGGTAGAAAACGGGTTTCTTTTCCGGTTTGGATGAAAGAAGCTGGGTTTTCTGACATCCCGTTGACGGATGTGAGCTTTGAAGCTTTGTTATGTGGATCTTTTAAGTATATCGTCGCCGTCGTGCTAACTTTTCGTACGTGCATTTTGGGCCAAATTGAGTTAAGAACCCCAGTTTGTGCAGCACACAATGCCTCACCTTTTGACCTTCACAGATCCCCAAAATTCGATTTCAATCCTGAGATATTTAATAAAAACCGAAAAAACTTCGTGCATTGTTGTCGCTCTTCGTATAAAAGAAGTTTCAATCATGTCGTGCTATCTTGTCACTCCCTGAAAATTGATGTTAGTGCGACAACTCGCCAAAGGGATTTCAGGTCAGAACGCGTTTGACACACGTACATGCTCGACTTCTGTAAACATTTGTAATTATAACTCGGGACTCCAGCACCCAACTTCAACCAAACTTTGGGACAATGCACAGAATGGTCATCTTAACAAAACGTGTTTGTTATTGTTTACATTGCGTGCTTTCGTTTTTGTTTATTCAAGGTCAAACATTAAAACGCGTTTTTCTCGGAACGTCGAAATGGCGGGTGCGACAAGATAGTACGATGACGTCGATATACAAGGGTTATGAAAAACAACTGTATAATTTATTAGATGACTCCGATAAAACCACATTATGAAGGTTTTTACTTGTGCACATAGAATTTTATATAACATAACATAATTACCTTTTGTAGCTAGTTATTTACCTTTCTAGTGTACCCGAAAGTTGTAGAAGATTTTCTGTGCAAAAAATGTTATTTTGTAAAGGAAAAACAGTAATTTTTTTTTCCACAAACTGTTATTTTTTGGGTCGAATATCGAAGGTGTTGTTTCTTAGTTGTCTGTACTTAATTTACTTTCTCGCAGCAAACAAGGTTTTAAACGGGTTCGTTTTTTGCGGATGACATCTTCATCGTGAATTACAGTCCTTTTCAAGTTTTCCACCTTTTTTTGCGCTTGTTGAGTGTCTCCTTTCGCTGCCACCAACGTTTATTTTCTGCTGTTTTATTTTTATGACAGATGGATTATTTATAAGAAAATTGTTATTTTCGTTCTACCACACCAGCCTCGCTTCAAGAATCAGCACAATGTCCCTAGAATGTCTGCTCGACTGCCCGTCCTTGAACTACTTTGTACCCCCGAAATTGAGATGTTACTGAACTTGAGCCCCTCCTTAAGCCCAGAGCGCGCGAGAAGGACTTTATAAAGTCATTGTTTGCGAAAAATATTTTCCATTGTTCGCACAAAGTCACCTCGCCTGATCCCACCGCACATTTTTCGGCGACCCGAGCTTTGTTTCTCGAGAGAGCTTTTCCAACGAGGCTTCCTCGGGAAAACCAGGAAAAATGCCGCGGCAAAACACGAGAAATAAATTAACACCCGGGCCCAACAACAATGACTGTGGCACTTTTTGCGCGTGGAAAACTCCGAAAAATATTTGCCTCGAGAGGCACGCGGCCAGACGTTGACTGGGATGGGGAACGAAAGCGGTCAAAGGAAACAGGATCAACCTGATTTTCGGGCCGATTTCTGGGGGAAGGGGGTACGGGTGGCAGAATGGATGTTTTGGGTTTTCCATGCTGGATTGATTTGAGAACAAGAAACAGGTAACACAAATAAGTTGAACATTTACATCCAAAAATATCTTATGGCAGAGTTGCCAGATCACCATACATTAAATTCTACTCAAGTCTGAGGTATTCAAACAGAACTTCAAAATTCGTCATATTTATGATTAATTGGAAAGATTCTTCTATTACCGGAAATAATTCTCGATTATAAACTCAACATTAAGCTTTTAAAATTTCTGCTTACATTATATATCCCTGCTATTCTTGTAACTGAATAGAACTTTTCTGAAAAAAAAATCATTGGAGTTGAAAGCTTACCAAAACTGGTAAAGTTTGAGCACCATTGAATTAATCCAGAGTTTTTGCCATAATCTGCAGAATTCTGTAGAAATACAAGTGCAAAAACAGAAAAATAATTAAGTTTTCAATCATGACCAATCTGTGTAAGAACAGCAGTGATGACTAGTGAGCAATTCTCTAAGAATTCGAAGTATATTTATTGATTTGGCTCAAACTTTTTGGGGGTCTTCCCTTGACCAACGAAGCCGGATTCGTGTCATTGGTTCACCCATACAATTTTGGCAGCTGTTCATAGAAAAATGGTACGTAAATGTTCGAAATATGTATCTTTTGAAGGAATTTTCTGATCGGTTTGGTGTCTTGGGCAAAGTTGTAGGTATTGACTAGGAATATCTAATCTAATATAATCAAAGCCTAGCGCAGCCAATCTTTCGAAGGGATCCTGGAGAGTGCCTTAGGTTAGATGACGCCTAGCACTATTCTTGTCATTTATTAACATTTGTAGTGCGTCATTGCATCGGAATGCATTGAGACATCACAAGCGTTAAAGCGGCCAGGCCTACTGCGTAAAGCCGTATCGCAGAGATGACTCGTAATTGGGTTGAGTTTGAGCACTGAGTGTTCGAACAACAACACAATTCTGAATCGACAGGGGAGGAAGAAACGTGAGGACACACCACCATACGCTCCGAGATTTTGGTTGTATTCGTTGGGAGCACCATAGGGGGATGGCGTCGCTAGTTTTAGACCACATTTTCCACTTTTTCTCATCGAAACCGACTACTTTATCGACTTCATTTTGCTGGGTGAGATAGAACGCCGTCTATTTTTAGACGATGACTCAGCACTTTTCCACTCTTGCACTTAAAAAAACCAGATGGCAGCACGATGTAACGCCACTTCCCTACGCTAAGAAGGTTTGGTACTCCGGGACCCTCTGGGATGGGACATTGTATAGGGGGATGGCGTCGCTATTTTTAGACCACGTTTTCCACTTTTTCTCATCGAAACCGACTACTTTATCGACTTCATTTTGCTGGGCGAGATAGGACGCCGTCTATTTTTAGACAATGACTCAGCACTTTTCCACTCTTGCACTTAAAAAAACCAGATGGCAGCACGATGTAACGCCACGTCCCTATTTCCACGAACGCCCTGGACACTATTTACCGTGGTTATAGCGCCACAACTCGTTCTCTGTAACAGTATCTTACTAATTCCAGTCTTAGCTTACCAAGTCGTCATGGCCTAGTGGTTAGCATTTTTGCCTACCAATCCAAAGGACGGGGGATCAAACCCCGCCTCGAGCGACTTTGATTTTTCGTTCATATTCATCATTTCAAATTTCTGTGTTCTTAACTTTCTCGTTGGGAGCAGATGGGTATCGAATCCAGAGCCATTCGCTTACAAAGCGAACACCGTAACCAGTCAGCCACGGCTGCTCCCTCTGTAGGTATTGATTTAGGAATACATATTCAGAAAAAAATTGGAACGCGGAAACAAATTTGGGCGAGTTTTTAATTAACTTTTTTCTCAAAAAAACAAAAAATCAATTTACCAAAAACCTTTTTTTTATTATTTGATATGCTTTAAAGGGCAGAAAAACGCAACTTGTGCAATATAACACTATGGACAAGAATTTTGACGCCAAGTTATGATCTTTAGATTTTTTTTTTGTAAAAATAAAAATTTTACTGGATTTTTTTTTACTTCAGTTTTTACGTCAGTTTTTAATACAATCGAATAGTATTTTACAGTTTTTTATGCCTTTCTTACTAAAGAAAGGTATAGGGTTTGCTTTTGGCTCCGATTCCAAATCTAGCTTCGTAATCCAATCATTTCTCGAGAAATATTCATTCCAAAAATCAGCAAAAAATCATGGACGATCGATTTGTCAAGTTGAGCTTCACATGCAGACGCGAGTAATTGCTGGTGCGTGATGCTGGCGCGTATAGAGTTTTGATACTAGATTACCCCCTTTTTGTACAAGTTGCCCTATCGATTGCTCGTTCATCACACATCGCCTATCATGATTATCTATGCTAACCCTTACAGTCCGAACGTCTGATGCGAGATATCGAAAAAACCTTAAAAATGCTGTATCTTTGGCCCCTTTTGACCAAATAAGTTCGTTCACCCCTCAAAAGAACCGGACAAATCTCTATTTTCAGAATCTAGAATGAAATCCGGAATCGGTCACTTGGCCACGGAGATATTCCGGAACCTAGTGGGGTAGGTTTTTGTCCGGGTATGCAACCCAATCTACAAATCATGATTATTATCATAAATTCTTCAGAAAAACCATCCCAATTTGGTCCACGACCTGTTCTGGACATATAAGGCATATTCCTTTGATCCCGGACCTACGGATATGAATTGGCCACCCTTCCGGAACCGACTACACAGGAACGGATGTCGAATTCTTCATCAAGTCTAATATGGCTTCCGACATGTCAAACAACACTGATTTTGGCTCAGGAAATCAACTTTGACATCCTCAGTACGTTCTGGTGCCATTTGGCCACCCTGCCACCAACCCGGAATATCCGTAACATGGTTCCGGTGCACCAATTTCGGTAATTTCACAGGTACACTTTCCGACATGTCAAACAACACTGATTTTTGCTCAGGAACTCAAATTTGACATCCTCATTACGATCTGGTGCCTATTGGCCACCCTGCCACCAACCCGGAATATCCGTAACATGGTTCCGGTGGACCAATTTCGGTTATTTCACAAGTACACTTTCCGACATGTCAAACAACACTGATTGTTGCTCAGAAACTCAAATTTGACATCTTTATAAAGATCTGGTGCCATTTGGCCAACCTGCCACCAACCCGGAATATCCGTAACATGGTTCCGGTGGACCAATTACGGTAATTTCACAAGTACACTTTCCGACATGTCAAACAACACTGATTTTTGCTCAGAAACTCAAATTAACATCTTCATTACGATCTGGTGCCATTTGGCCACCCTGCCACCAACCCGGAATCTCCGTAACATGGTTCCGGTGGACCAATTACGGTAATTTCACAAGTACACTTTCCGACATGTCAAACAACACTGATTTTTGCTCAGAAACTCAAATTAACATCTTCATTACGATCTGGTGCCATTTGGCCACCCTGCCACCAACCCGGAATATCCGTAACATGGTTCCGATGGACCAATTTCGGTAATTTCACAAGTACACTTTCCGACGTGTCAAACAACACTGATTTTTGCTCAGGAACTCAAATTTGACATCCTCATTACGATCTGGTGCCATTTGGCCACCCTGCCACCAACCCGGAATATCCGTAACATGGTTCCGATGGACCAATTTCGGTAATTTCACAAGTACACTTTCCGACATGTCAAACAACACTGATTTTTGCTCAGAAACTCAAATTTGACATCTTCATTAAGATCTGGTGCCATTTGGCCACCCTGCCACCAACCCGGAATATCCGTAACATGGTTCCGGTGGACCAATTACGGTAATTTCACAAGTACACTTTCCGACATGTCAAACAACACTGATTTTTGCTCAGAAACTCAAATTAACATCTTCATTACGATCTGGTGCCATTTGGCCACCCTGCCACCAACCCGGAATCTCCGTAACATGGTTCCGGTGGACCAATTACGGTAATTTCACAAGTACACTTTCCGACATGTCAAACAACACTGATTTTTGATCAGAAACTCAAATTTGACATCTTCATTACGATCTGGTGCCATTTGGCTACCCTGCCACCAACCCGGAATATCCGTAACATGGTTCCGGTGGACCAATTACGGTAATTTCACAAGTACACTTTCCGACATGTCAAACAACACTGATTGTTGCTCAGAAACTCAAATTTGACATCTTTATAAAGATCTGGTGCCATTTGGCCAACCTGCCACCAACCCGGAATATCCGTAACATGGTTCCGGTGGACCAATTACGGTAATTTCACAAGTACACTTTCCGACATGTCAAACAACACTGATTTTTGCTCAGAAACTCAAATTAACATCTTCATTACGATCTGGTGCCATTTGGCCACCCTGCCACCAACCCGGAATCTCCGTAACATGGTTCCGGTGGACCAATTACGGTAATTTCACAAGTACACTTTCCGACATGTCAAACAACACTGATTGTTGCTCAGAAACTCAAATTTGACATCTTTATAAAGATCTGGTGCCATTTGGCCAACCTGCCACCAACCCGGAATATCCGTAACATGGTTCCGGTGGACCAATTACGGTAATTTCACAAGTACACTTTCCGACATGTCAAACAACACTGATTTTTGCTCAGAAACTCAAATTAACATCTTCATTACGATCTGGTGCCATTTGGCCACCCTGCCACCAACCCGGAATCTCCGTAACATGGTTCCGGTGGACCAATTACGGTAATTTCACAAGTACACTTTCCGACATGTCAAACAACACTGATTGTTGCTCAGAAACTCAAATTTGACATCTTTATAAAGATCTGGTGCCATTTGGCCAACCTGCCACCAACCCGGAATATCCGTAACATGGTTCCGGTGGACCAATTACGGTAATTTCACAAGTACACTTTCCGACAAGTCAAACAACACTGATTTTTGCTCAGAAACTCAAATTAACATCTTCATTACGATCTGGTGCCATTTGGCCACCCTGCCACCAACCCGGAATCTCCGTAACATGGTTCCGGTGGACCAATTACGGTAATTTCACAAGTACACTTTCCGACATGTCAAACAACACTGATTTTTGCTCAGAAACTCAAATTAACATCTTCATTACGATCTGGTGCCATTTGGCCACCCTGCCACCAACCCGGAATATCCGTAACATGGTTCCGGTGGACCAATTACGGTAATTTCACAAGTACACTTTCCGACGTGTCAAACAACACTGATTTTGACTCAGGAACTCAAATTTGACATCCTCATTACGGTCAGGGTAGCCAAATGGCACCAGATCGTAATGAAGATGTCAAATTTGAGTTTCTGATCAAAAATCAGTGTTGTTTGACATGTCGGAAAGTGTACTTGTGAAATTACCGTAATTGGTCCACCGGAACCATGTTACGGATATTCCGGGTTGGTGGCAGGGTGGCCAAATGGCACCAGATCTTAATGAAGATGTCAAATTTGAATTCCTGAGCCAAAATCAGTGTTGTTTGACATATCGGAAAGTACACTTGTGAAATTACCGAAATTGGTCCATCGGAACCATGTTACGGTAATTCCGGGTTGGTGGCAGGGGTGCCAAATGGCACCAGAACGTACTGAGGATGTCAAATTGGTGTTCCTGAGCAAAAATCAGTGTTGTTTGACATGTCGGAAAGTACACTTGTGAAATTACCGAAATTGGTCCATCGGAACCATGTTACGGATATTCCGGGTTGATGGCAGGGTGACCAATAGGCACCAGATCGTAATGAAATTGTCAAATTTGAGTTCCTGAGCAAAAATCAGTGTTGTTTGACACGTCGGAAAGTGTACTTGTGAAATTACCGTAATTGGTCCACCGGAACCATGTTACGGATATTCCGGGTTGGTGGCAGGGTTGCCAAATGGCACCAGATCTTTTGAGTTTCTAATCAAAAATCAGTGTTGTTTGACATGTCGGAAAGTGTACTTGTGAAATTACCGTAATTGGTCCACCGGAACCATGTTACGGATATTCCGGGTTGGTGGCAGGGTGGCCAAATGGCACCAGATCTTAATGAAGATGTCAAATTTGAGTTTCTGAGCAAAAATCAGTGTTGTTTGACATATCGGAAAGTACACTTGTGAAATTACCGAAATTGGTCCATCGGAACCATGTTACGGATATTCCGGGTTGGTGGCAGGGGTGCCAAATGGCACCAGAACGTACTGAGGATGTCAAATTTTTGTTCCTGAGCAAAAATCTGTGTTGTTTGACATGTCGGAAAGTACACTTGTGAAATTACCGAAATTGGTCCATCAGAACCATGTTACGGATATTCCGGGTATGTGGCAGGGTGGCCAAATGGCACCAGATCGTAATGAGGATGTCAAATTTGAGTTCCTGAGTCAAAATCAGTGTTGTTTGACATGTCGGAAAGTGTACTTGTGAAATTACCGTAATTGGTCCACCGGAACCATGTTACGGATATTCCGGGTTGGTGGCAGGGTAGCCAAATGGCACCAGATCGTAATGAAGATGTCAAATTTGAGATTCTGATCAAAAATCAGTGTTGTTTACATATCGGAAAGTACACTTGTGAAATTACCGAAATTGGTCCACCGGAACCATGTTACGGATATTCCGGGTTGGTGGCAGGGTGGCCAATAGGCACCAGATCGTAATGAGGATGTTAATTTGAGTTCCTGAGCAAAAATCAGTGTTGTTTGACATGTCGGAAAGTGTACCTGTGAAATTACCGAAATTGGACCACCGGAACCATGTTACGGATATTCCGGGTTGGTGGCAGGGTGGCCAATAGGCACCAGATCGTAATGAGGATGTCAAATTTGAGTTCCTGAGCAAAAATCAGTGTTGTTTGACATGTCGGAAAGTGTACCTGTGAAATTACCGAAATTGGTTCACCGGAACCATGTTACGGATATTCCGGGTTGGTGGCAGGGTGGCCAAATGGCACCAGAACGTACTGAGGATGTCAAAGTTGATTTCCTGAGCCAAAATCAGTGTCGTTTGACATGTCGGAAGCCATATTAGACTTGATGAAGAATTCGACATCCGTTCCTGTGTAGTCGGTTCCGGAAGGGTGGCCAATTCATATCCGTAGGTCCGGGATCAAAGGAATATGCCTAATATGTCCAGAACAGGTCGTGGACCAAATTGGGATGGTTTTTCTGAAGAATTTATGATAATAATCATGATTTGTAGATTGGGTTGCATACCCGGACAAAAACCTACCCCACTAGGTTCCGGAATATCTCCGTGGCCAAGTGACCGATTCCAGATTTCATTGTAGATTCTGAAAATAGAGATTTGTCCGGTTCTTTTGAGGGGTGAACGAACTTATTTTGTCAAAAGAGTACAAAGATACAGCATTTTTAAGGTTTTTTCGGTATCTCGCATCAGACGTTCGGACTGTAAGGGCTAAGCATCAGTGAACGCAAACAGGACGCAAGCAGCTATCCGTTCTGAAGCCTCATGCTCTTTCTTTTGCCTTTCTTTTTTTTCTTGCTCATTCTCTGATCGATCTCTGAGCGAACGAATTTCTGGTGAGCGTCCAAGCTACGCCAGTGACAACGCACATCGCGGGTTTGGTTTTCTAGCTTCGGTACGAGCCCATTTGTGTGTTAGTATTTTGGTTCATCGTACCAGCGCACCAAGACACGCGTCTTCTCGTCGACTCGGTTTCGTGTCTATCACTCACCCGTGGCATGAACCCAGCGTATGAGCCAAGGTGGTTCACTCGATACGTTTGCGTTTGTCGTAGTGAAGTCTCACCGAGCGTTCAGTCGCAGTATGCTTCCCTATCCCAAATACGCCTAAATGCATACTACATTAAAAGCTCACAATTTTGCCTAACGCCTAAATGACAGTTTAGTGAATTCCAGTAGGCGTTTTAAAGCTTTCATGAACTTTTAAGCGGCTTTACCGTTACATCGTTTACAACATACGACAAAATCTCGGGTGTGGAAACACTTTCTGCCAGTCATTTTGTTACCACTTTAACGCTCTGAAGCAAGACGGAATTATTTTGTTTTCTCGTTGATTCGATATTTTGAAAAGTGAAAAAAAAAAAAAAAAAAACACTCAGAGACCTTTTTTTATATTACAATTTCTTTGAAAAAAAAAAAATCAGCTTCCGTTATCTTCCTTTTGTAAGAAAGGCTCTATCTCGCCCCAGGTGGGATTAAATCGGGTTTTTACAAAGTGCACCGTTTTCGCTTTATCTGACTTAAAATCAATTTTAACTGAAAAAATCAGTTTTTATATTTAAAAATAGTTCGCATGGTTGTCGATTCCTGAAAATATAAAGGTTGACGAAATTTCCAATAAAAAAGTTGTTAAATTTTCTGATATTTTTTTTTTTTAATTTTGGAGTCAACTCTTTCATTTTAAAATGGCAAAATATTGAATATTTGACCTTTTTGAAATGTTTGTCTCGACTCCAAAATTTTAAAAATATTTCAATCGAAAAGATTAGAAAATTTTACAAATGTTTAAAGCCTGATTGGATGAGATTTAAAAAAAAACTTCAATATACTCGTTTCTTTTTCTTTGATTCGTCGTATTTCAGCAACCAGAGGTCCAATCTATCGTCTCTTAGGAATTTTTATTGAAAATTTTGTCTACTTTTAAAAAAAAATATTTTTAGCGATGGACATTCATAGTCACTATTTTTAAACATCGAAAAAATTAAATTTTTAAGTCAAAATAAAACTTAAGGATGCACAGCAACGAAGGAAGTTATTGTCTTCTTATTCCAAAATTGTCAAACTTACGGACTCAATCCTGCAACAACGTGATTGTAAAAATAGTCAAACTTTGTTGTAAATTACTTTGTGGACAGTACTGTAGGGGATGAATAAAAAATATGTCGATAGTACCCGTAGTTTTGAAGATACTAAAATGTCTGTAACAAAAATCTGGGTGCAAAAATTCTGGATGATGTGCACCTTAAAGGTGGTAAATTAGGCCCTTGAAAGGTCTATGAAACTCGTTATTAGTTTTTTTTCAAAGAGTTTATATGTTTGTTATCCTCCGGATTTATGAAAATATCTCCATACACAATATATCAAATGTAAATGTTTTTTTTTTAAATAGAACAGATTGTAAAACATTCCCACACTGTCTGCTTTAAATTTTTTTAGTGTACTCCACCTAAACGAATTCTTAGCGAAATAAGACCATCGAAAATCGTCAAAATCAAAATCAAGCCTTTAATTCAATTTAATCGAATCCGTGTTTCAGAACAAAAAACTGTTGAAACCATGATGAATAACAGTTTTCTGTAAACATCAAAGCTCTTTCTAGCATGGAAACCGAATTTCATACAGGGCGTAAGGAGCAAAGGGGGAGGGCAAGTGTTCGTCTCTTCCTAATGGACTGGAAGTGATTTTTACTTTTTCTCTCGCTCCATTATTCGGCACCTAGCGCAGGTGTTTTGTTACACTTTTCCGGGTTGGGCAAAATTAACCGGAAAGTGAACGCCTGGGTGGGGCGGAAATTTTGCCAGATGTCGGAGGCCCAAAATTTTCACGGACTTTCCGGCAGGTGAAATGAGTAATATTTTACGGTTGTTGCTGGCGAGACATTATTCGAAATTTAATTACAATTCGCGTGAAATTTCGTTTCGGCTGCCACGCACGAATTGAACTCTGAAATCGTAAAATCGTACCTGTTATTATATTGACAGAAGCCTTGAATGTTGGGGAAGAAAATGGGAAAGTTAATCCACCTTGTTTATTTCTCCCGAAATGGGAAATAAATTATGGCCAAAGCAGGTGCTCGAGGCTGAGCCATCTGTTGTTCGTGGGCGGATGCGGATGAAATTTCCAATTATGAATCGCAGACAAAAAGAAGATTTACTTCGCGGATCTCTGCTGGCTTGTGATTAATGGAAGCAAATTATATGCCTACGTAAACGGAAACACTTTTTGTTCGGAGATAATTGATCCGCCCTAATCTGTTATTGAAAGTCGGCACCGTGGAAAATGTATTTTAGACGTAATCACTAAATCTTTGTATTTTGGGTTGGATTATCAAATAGGTTTTAAACATCCGACATACAATTGAAGTTTTTCTACCATATTTCATTTGGAAATTACACACTTTTAATGTAATTTAGCCTAGTAAGGGTTTAATTGAGAAGAGAAAGTTCTGAAAACTATTTCTGTTCAACAAACTTTTAACTGTTATGCACTTGAGGGCCCACATGAGTGCTGGCTAAGTTTCTCAGACTGATAAAGTTGAACATAATAGGTTACACACCACACTTTATTTTTATCATCCCATCCTTTCAAAAGTCTCTCTCTCTGGATGCACTGCAACTATTAACAGCACAATACCCACCATTAACTTGATGTTCCGAGTTATCTTCTCTTGCCAGTATATGCCAGTTTAATGGGCCTCTAAGCCAGAAGTGTTGCATGAGTGCAGAACATCATCATCGATAGTAACCATCAGCAAATGAGAATAGGACCTCAAAGTTTACCCCCTACACCTATATAAAACTAACTTCGTACAACACTTTTCCAGGCTCCACGAAAGGCACTGCCAGAGAAGTACACGACTAACCTCTTATCATAATGCAAATATTGTAGAACTTGTGTGCACGATGATCCATGAAAGTGCTTAACACACTTCATTTCACTTCTGGTTGTGCTAGGAAAATTCCATGTTTCCATCCCCCAACCAACACTCCTCCTCCACATCAGAAGACGACTTTTGAACGAGTTCAATGTGTGTAAAATAACTTCCTTGAGCCAGAATCCTTAGCATAGTTACACGTGAGAACGAGCACCATAATGGAGGGGAAGGACCGTGTAGTGTCTACCTACCCGTGCTGCTGTGTTGTCAGGACTTGGAAGGATTCGAAGCAGAAGCTCCCAGTTTTATCACTCTGGAGATGATTTTTTTACATTATGTTGTTTAAGTAAAGTTGATAAAAATTTTGCATGTCCATTAGGACACGCACGCAACAAGCAACGAGCAACAAGCATCTAAAAATCGCAACTCAAAGACTACAAAACTAGTTTTTGAATATTTTTGTAATGCTTCTTCTATCGGAATAAATCTCCGTAGAATTCAAAATTGTTTCATGTAACTCCGAACATCACAGCGCTCAAATATTGCAAATGGCTCCGCTCCTAAAACGCGGATTTCCCACTGACCCAATTTTCCTAAATGCACACCCAAAACCCCATCAGCCGGTGTGTGGTCTACGGTCGGAAAGTGGCCCGCATATCGGCTTAGCCCGCGTGGTGGCTCGGGGATCCTAATCCCCCGCTTACCGGAACACGGCCGGAAAATGCACGTTACATCATGTTCCTGTCATTGATTGCCGGCTGGTTTGCCAATTCCAGACCATTTCTTCCAGTGTGGGTTTTTTTGCCAGCGATGAGGATATGGGACGAGGCACTGGTCGTGTTTACGCTGGCCTTCTCTATTCCAAAGCCCATATCGACCTTCGTATCGTCCTTTACACGGTTTCTGGTGGAATGGGACATTCGCCGAAGCTGACCGTCAATACGGGAATCGAGAGTGGAGATTAGGAGATTATTGGGTTAAGATGGTCTCCAACTTTCTGTGGTGAATATTTTGTAACATAATTCAATTTGAAGAAATTTTCAATTCACAATTTTAAGATTACTCATAATATACCAACCTTCAAAACCCCAAATCTCCTATTTACCTGAATATGCAGTACTACTCATGACACATCTCCTGTATGATTTGCACAGTTTGGCAGGTTGTTGCTTTTTGTTGACTATCACTCTATTTATTTATAAAATACAAAAACAGCAAAATGACCTAGAGAACTAGCTGGTTTTCCAACCTGCATTTTAATGAAATTACAATCCTAAAATATCATTGATAGACAATTTTTGGAAAAAATTGACTCTATCAAACACTATTCAAACTAGATTATTTTATCGCTATAAAATTGCTGCATATTATATTTGAACATAAGCATAAGAAGAAATGCGCACAGTTATTTCAATACTTAATATACCTTAATATATCAGGGGTGACATTGATAATTATATCTAGCTCACTAATCCGCGCTCTAACCCGCACGGCCAACTCGCCGCTGTAAATCTAGCTCAGGTAACGGGCAAAAAAAACCATACCCCTGTATCGCAAAAAATGCATGAGGACAGATTTCATGAAGAATCTGATATAATTTCATGCAACTATGTATCACAAACATGTAAAATCATGTTGGGTGTACAAAAACCTTTTTTTTATATGGACGCATGTACACAAGGGTAGGGAGGTTACAAGTTTACAAATAGTATCCACGTGGTTTATGGATGGTCCCGTTAGGCCATTAAATTTTTACCTAGAAATCAACAAACAAATCAAATCAATTCGTTCGCTCTACAGCATTGCCTTGGCGTTCTCGATTGCGAGATTCCTACTCGAAACAAGGTGTCCGAAGGCTTGATTGTTTCCATACACCCCGGGATTCGCACTGACGACCTTTGGATTGTGAGTCCAACTGCCTACCAGCGACTCTACCGAGATATGATATGACCCAGGGAGACGACCTGGACTCAGCTAACGATCTTACTTCTAGGATAGACCTGGGACATCATTTATTTCCCCGTCCGACCGAAGGCGTTGTCAGACAAATCTCGTCTCGAAAAATGCCACCGAAACCGTCTGGGATCGAACCCAGTCGGACTGGGTTGAGAGGCAACCACGCTTACAACTACACCACCGAACTCGGCTGTTCAACCGAAACTTCAAAGATTCCTGTAAATTATCTTCAAGGTTTAGCTATTGCAAATGTTCGTAATTGAATCATACTTTTGGGTTTCCCCAACCCCCTGGCACCACTGTAAATGGCTAGAACGTTTGACAGTCACCAAAACCTCGAAGAGCCCACGTAGTAGTATTAGTGAAGAGCCCACGTTGTTTATCGTGGGCTCTTCACTAATACTACTGCGTGGGCTCTGTGAGTGTAGCAGTATTGGTGTTGTCTGTTTGTTTACACCAAATTTTCAAGAAACATCTCTTTTTGTGTGTGCAAATCTGTTACGAAAAAAAGATGAGAACTGTTGCTTCCGATTGACCGGGAAGATTTGCCGGGTAGTACTGGACCGGGGACTGGCCAAGTCCCGCTGTTGATCCTTCCGAACAACTCGCTGCAATCTCCGGCAGGGAGTAACCGACCAAGTGCAGAAACATCCTGGCCAACTCCCGCTGTCGACTCGCACAGAGAATCGAAGAAATCGCGTGCTTGTGTAGAATCCGACCTTTCGTGGACTCACAAGAAGTTCATCGCGAAGTGGTCCGAACAAATCTGAACTTTGAACTTGCAAAACCGTCTTCATCGCCACTTCGCGGGGCATTTATCCATAGTCTCTGGCGGATAGGGTCCTTCGGGAACTTGCGATTGGAAATCCGTCCCATGCCGTTATTTTTTCATGGAAATCATTTCAACATTATGAAATAATGCCTTTTTCTACCACGCGGTTTGTTTATTTTCAAATTTTGACAGCAAATGCGTTCTTCATCTTCTTTGTCGTCTTCATGTTCGCGTCGAACATTTAGGTTTCATAAACATGGCCGTCGTGACAGAGGGCTGGGTTTCCCCTTTAGCTTTCCCTCCCTAATCCACTTTTACTCGTAAGCGGTCATCATTGAGGAAATCATAGCTCAAATCTTCCAACAAACAAAACGCCCTCAAGCAACACAATTCTCGATTTTCCCCCACTTTATTGCTCCTTCAACGTGTTCAATTCAATTACGTTCTCCGTCAGCAGATCCAGCAGTACGTCCAGCTTCACCTGGTACAGATTGTTCTCCTGCTCCAGTGCTTTGATGCGCCGCTTCATCCGCAGCAGATCGTCGATTGTGGTCGAAGTTAGCGCGGCACCACCGCCGGGTCCCCCTCCCGCCCCGGATGTTCCGCCTCCGGCACCGCGAAGAGCACTCATCCAGACTCCGTCCACAAAGCAGAGCTGCTTGTCGACCAGATTGAGCCGTATCGTGCGGAAGTCGTCCAGGTCCTCCTGGTGCGGTGGGCAGCCTATGTTCAGGCGCTGTGTCCGCGGTGGCGCCACCTTTGGCGCAAACTTTTTTGTGAAAATTGGCATCTCACACCGGCGGTTGAAGGTTCACACGAGTAACTTTTGTGCCGACACGTGGCTCTCGACGGGATTCAATTTGTAGCTTCAATCAGGATTAGTAGAACAAATTGACGGCCACTTGAAGGTGTTTTGTACCTTTGACAGCTATCTACTGTTTATTACGCGCTCTAGTAAACAACAATGTTCTGTCAATCTGGGGCGCAAGTCTATTCCCGGCCTTCACCCCCCAAACCCTCGAAACACGTGTCGTTGCTAAGCACTGTACTATGACCACACGCACGTGCTGGTAAGCGACGCGGGGGCCGTTACCATGGCGCTTGGCGTCCTGTAAACAAAACATAACCTCCATTGTCCTGTCAGTTCCACCGGACCAAACGCCGGCGTTAGTTGTTCAGATAGTTTGGTGATGTCAACGGGGCAACTTAGTGGTCATGTCTCTACCGCCGCAGTGAATCCACCACCGGAAGTGGAACCACAGCACCAGCAAGCTTTGGCTTCGGGTGGTCCGGTCAGGAGTATCGATGAGTTGTACCGTAGTATCCAGCAGGAGATTCAGTTCTACAAGCGGGAGCATGAGGCGATTAGGGCCGACTTAAGCCAATTAATCCAGAGCAACCGGGTGGAGTGCACGTTGGGTGAGCTGCTGGCCGGAAGGGATGGTGATGGTGAAGGTGTAGAGGACGATGAGGGAGGTGGTAAAGATCAAGAGTACTTTAAGCGGATATCGAACGAAGTAATTAACAGTTTGAGGAATCAACTGGAGATTGTGTGGGAGGTAAGTAAATAAATAACTTCAGATTGAAGTTCTATTTCCATCTGTACAATTTCACTCAATTTAAAACATTTGCAAAGATTAGCCGTGGTGGCAATTCGGTAAAGGTGTGGATGTACATGATCTTGGGTTCGGTTCTCGACCTCGATTTTTTTTGAAGGGTGAACTTTTATAGTAAGAATGGAGTAAATTTGGAAATAAATTCCAGATTTTTGGATGAAATTGTTGTAGAATGTTGGTAAACGCTTATCAAACATTGCTTGAGATAGATATTAAATTTTTAAAAATTATAATTATAATGAAAAGTAAACAATTAGTCAAAAGTATCATAAATTCAACAAAAGACTGTTGAAAGGATAGTTTTCAGAGCGTGATAGCGTGAACATGGGCAGTATAGGCATAATATGCCTAATTTTGTAAAAACATTTCTTAATCCACCATACTGTGGTTGGTGCCTTCCTCACATTTACAATGTTATTCAACTCTTAAGTTGTCCTAATCCAGATTTGCATTGTTTACGATCTTACGGCTTATTGAGCCGACTCGGTCCAAACCAGGTTTCAGAACCGAAAAGGACCTGATAAAAATAAGTTTATGAATAAAAAAAAATATACCTGATACAAACTTTTCCAGAAAACATACAGACTCTCATTTGAAGCAATGTGACAAACGGGCGTTTCGCATCTGGCGCGACTCTAGCCCGTAAACAAAAAGACCCGGCCTTTTGAGGTTATGCAAAAAAAAACCCTTTTTTTGAATTTACAAAAAACTTTTTTATAGCATAACTTTTAAAATACTTCACTATACTTTATAATTTTGAATAGGGTCTTATTGGACCCTAAAACGGTCATAAAAAGGCAAACCCGGCCAAAATTGATTCAGCCAGTTTTGAGATATTTGTGTGGAAAGAAAATCATGTATACATACATCCACACAGACATTTGGTAGCTGTTTGACATGTGGCGTCGCGGTGTTCATCGAGCATTCATAGCATGCTAAGGAAAATTTTATGATTTTCTGGGGAAAACCGTTGGTTCCGAAAACCCCGGATGTATTGCCGTTGAGCTCGATAGGGGTTGAACGAATCGACCTGGTCTCTTAGGGAAAGTTGTTCTTCAGACGATTCCGCTCATTTCTGGCCATCCTAGAAGTTTTTACATGTTTTTCCTAGAACTGTAGGAGCGAATGAACGAAAATTCAAAATTTCCCATAGTACAGTCGACTCTCTGGCTGTCGATCTTCTCGATATCAATATTGCTCCATGTACCGATGAATTCTTCAGTCCCTTCAAACTGCATACTTCGATTGTCTTTATTCCTCGATATTTTCTCTTGCTTGAAGGATCTCTTCCTCGACGGTCCCTTGGATTCTATTTGCTTTAAACATCTATTCCGGTTGTCAATAATTTCACCTTTTCATGGCTTGCATAGACATTTTTTTTGAAAAACCATGCTTTGAAGGGTGTTTGACATTTCTTTGTTTGTGTTTGCTGGACGTTGCCATGATTCTCTCCCATAGCTGGTTAGCAAGAAAAAACAAATTTCAATCGAGTCTTCATTTTGCATCGTTCTGTAAACTGATGCTTCTCTTCCTCGACGGTCCCTTGGATATTGACAACCAGAGAGTCGACTGTAAATCCCATGTAAACTTGAACTAGCTTGAGACAAGCCAGTTTTCAACAAAAATGAGCTGAAATTTGGCGTGAGAGTCCCTATGGGTATGCCCTACAAGGGGAACCACACCAGAACTTGATCTGAGAACTTTTCAAAATCCGTACCCACCCTAATATGTATACGTGAAGGTATATCTAAGCGGTGTATTTAGGAAGTCCAATTTTTGAGTGATTTTATAGCCTTTCCTCAGTGAGGAAGGTAAAAAGAAAGACTTTCTTTATAACTTATGGATTTAATTGAAATATTTAACCAAAACTAATACTTTCTAAAGAAACTTGTTCTGAAAACTGTTATCTATAATGTGTCTGGTTCGGAAATGTTTTAAAATGTTATGGTGGAATATGACAGAGGATTGGAAAAAATATTTTGGGAACCTATTGGACAGTAAACAACTTTTTAAGAAAAATCTATGTTTTGCATTGTTTATGCTCAATTTTGTATCCGGGTAATATAATGCTGTATTTTCATGACAAATTGTACAGAAAAAGATTTATATTCGGTCGTCTTGATTCTTACAACTTTAATTTTGGGGTAATTTCATAGAAAATTTGAAATCTGGAAAATTTTGGTTCGGGGAATTTGTATTGGAGGTCAAATATTGGTCGAATATATTTGAATTACATATACAGCAATTCCCCACGAAAACAGCATGGAAAAAAACAAAAGTGCTCGGATCGGGCTCAAATTTTTTCTGGGGGTTCCCTGGCCGAAATAATTAGACTTGTATTATTTTGTTTGGCCACTAGGGTGACCTACGGCGTGTTAGGGTGGTCTGAAAAATGGCCATTTTCGTCGATTTTCGCAAAAACCACTTTTTTCGAAAAATCATAACTCCTCGCCATTTCAACCGATTTCAACTGTCTTATACGCAAATGAAAGGTGATAAGTTGGCCTTTCAAAGAAAAATAGTAAAAAGTTTGAAAAATCTAGCCTAACATATGAAAAGGGCGTATGAAACTTTAAAATGCCTTTTTGACGGTGTCTGGACCAAAGAGCCTATGTCTGGAAATATTTTTATCGGATTCACCGGACATTTTTACATGATATACTAAAAAATGGGAGGAGTTCATTAACAGGATTCCGAGATATGATTTTTTGAAAATAAAATCCGTGTTTTTTGACGCGCCGCGCGCAAAAACCGAAGAATGACGAAATTGGCAAAAAATCTACTTTTTTCACTAAAACTGCGATAACATTAAAATTTCAGCGATGACCTATAGATGTTTGGATACCAAAATTTTCGTAATTGACAGACGCAACCCCCAGAAAAAATTTGAGCCCGATCCGAGCACTTTTGTTTTTTTCCATGCTGTTTTCGTGGAGAATTGCTGTATATGTAATGCAGAGCCCCTCAAAGCATATTCATAAGAAGTATGATGGACATCAACATGAATCCATCAATTTTCAGCAACTTTTCTGAAGAAATATCTTTTAAATATTCATCAAAAAATTCCTCAAAAAAAGTTGCCTTAGACCCATTGACGAAATATTTCGGTGTACCCCGCAAATTGTCGGGAAAGAGCCCTTCTTTCATGGTGCCAAATATCAGACTTGCCAAATTGTTATCTTAAGTTTATTTTACAAAACACACTATGACATGTTGGGTAAATTCAGTCTACGACATCCATTAGGATGGCGATAACTTGAGCATGGTGAAAATTGTATCTTCATTCCTTATGCAGAACCGTACCTTGGGTCCACGGCGCCCTTGGCGAAGCATCAATTTGGCGCCCCTCCCAAATTTACAAGCATTTTGATAAATTGATATTAATTTTCAATGATTGCTTCAATATGAGTTTTGATTTTATAATTGCAATTGGAGACTTTAATATGGTTGATTTCAGAAACACAGTTATTTTATGTTTTTTTCCCTATAATATGAGATAGGTTGAATTGAAAATTTATTATAGGAGTTTTGTTGGCTGAATATTTTCTCACATTTCATACAATCGATAATGATAGCAGGTTTATATCATTTTTAAATTTATTTTTCAGATAAATGCACAGAATTAAATGCTCAATCTTGTTAAATTGAGCATGAGCATGAGCATGAGAGACCACCCATGGTTGTCCTTCTCCGTTGCTGAACAGGACCGTAATATCCCATCAGCACAACCGGTCACACACTTCAACGATCAAATGATGTTTCCCTTATCAACAGCATGCATGAATGCGCTGAAAAGATAAAACATCACGATCATCAAAACTAGAGTCGGTGCGAACAGGAAACAGTCGTTGGCCACCAACGGCGCCCGCCATGTCAGTTTGTAGATCTCGAGGGGATGGGACGGGAATGTTAGTTAGCACAGGCTGCTACCAAGGGTGGGTTCTATACGATATCCACACCCCCGCGTGTGCCGGAAAACTACTTCTACTTGGGATTTTGTTAGTGGGGAAGGGTAATGACCAGGATTCATCATAGAGGATGATGATGTGGCCCAATAATCAATGAATTTCGTTAAATAAGGTGACGTATTATGTATTCTCAAGGCAAACAATGCGGATGAGACCATTCCCGGTTATTTGGTGTTGAGTTTAGCATAAATGATTCAATCTTAGACAGCCGACTGTGGAAAGATATAATCAAAATTATGTGTGTTTAAAAGGTGAAATATTAAACTCAGCATTACATATTTACGTAGAGTTGACCTGAGACTATTTATACGTTTAAATTATTATAATATGAGCGACCAATAAATGACTGATGTGTTATGATGTTATCTGAAGGACTTGAACAATCGCGTTGAAACAATATTTGTCGCCGCGATTCGCGGGAAACGAATAGTCGAATTGAATGATAATTTATATTTGGCTAACGCAATTTAAAACGAATCTTCCCGTGAAACAATTACAAATCATAGAACAAAGAAACCCGGCTGTGATGTGTATCAAATACATGACTAACGAGAAAAACACACTGACGACGATCGACGAAAACGGAACGCGAAAAAAAAATGCGTCCCGACGGACAGGCACCGCGAAACGGACTGGCTCAGCTCTGCTGTCATCGTGACAACCAGAGCTAGCCGCACCTTCACACACACGCAGGCACTCATCCGAAATACACACCGACGACGATCGACGAAACCAGAACGCGAAAAAGAAAAAAAAAATGCGTCCCGACGGACAGGCACCGCGAAACGGACTGGCTCAGCTCTGCTGTCATCGTGACAACCAGAGCTAGCCGCACACACACTCACGCACTCACCCGAAATACACACCGACGACGATCGACGAAAACGGAACGCGAAAAAAAAAAATGCGTCCCGACGGACAGGCACCGCGAAACGGACTGGCTCAGCTCTGCTGTCATCGTGACAACCAGAGCTAGCCGCACCTTCACACACACGCAGGCACTCATCCGAAATACACACCGACGACGATCGACGAAACCAGAACGCGAAAAAGAAAAAAAAAATGCGTCCCGACGGACAGGCACCGCGAAACGGACTGGCTCAGCTCTGCTGTCATCGTGACAACCAGAGCTAGCCGCACACACACTCACGCACTCACCCGAAATACACACCGACGACGATCGACGAAAACGGAACGCGAAAAAAAAATGCGTCCCGACGGACAGGCACCGCGAAACGGACTGGCTCAGCTTTGCTGTCATCGTGACAACCAGAGCTAGCCGCACCTTCACACACACTCACGCACTCACCCGAAATACACACCGACGACGATCGACGAAAACGGAACGCGAAAAAAAAAAATGCGTCCCGACGGACAGGCACCGCGAAACGGACTGGCTCAGCTCTGCTGTCATCGTGACAACCAGAGCTAGCCGCACCTTCACACACACGCAGGCACTCATCCGAAATACACACCGACGACGATCGACGAAACCAGAACGCGAAAAAGAAAAAAAAAATGCGTCCCGACGGACAGGCACCGCGAAACGGACTGGCTCAGCTCTGCTGTCATCGTGACAACCAGAGCTAGCCGCACACACACTCACGCACTCACCCGAAATACACACCGACGACGATCGACGAAAACGGAACGCGAAAAAAAAAAAAAAAATGCGTCCCGACGGACAGGCACCGCGAAACGGACTGGCTCAGCTCTGCTGTCATCGTGACAACCAGAGCTAGCCGCACCTTCACACACACGCAGGCACTCATCCGAAATACACACCGACGACGATCGACGAAACCAGAACGCGAAAAAGAAAAAAAAATGCGTCCCGACGGATAGGCACCGCGAAACGGACTGGCTCAGCTCTGCTGTCATCGTGACAACCAGAGCTAGCCGCACACACACTCACGCACTCACCCGAAATACACACCGACGACGATCGACGAAAACGGAACGCGAAAAAAAAATGCGTCCCGACGGACAGGCACCGCGAAACGGACTGGCTCAGCTTTGCTGTCATCGTGACAACCAGAGCTAGCCGCACCTTCACACACACTCACGCACTCACCCGAAATACACACCGACGACGATCGACGAAAACGGAACGCGAAAAAAAAAAATGCGTCCCGACGGACAGGCACCGCGAAACGGACTGGCTCAGCTCTGCTGTCATCGTGACAACCAGAGCTAGCCGCACCTTCACACACACGCAGGCACTCACCCGAAATACACACCGACGACGATCGACGAAAACGGAACGCGAAAAAAAATGCGTCCCGACGGACAGGCACCGCGAAACGGACTGGCTCAGCTCTGCTGTCATCGTGACAACCAGAGCTAGCCGCACCTTCACACACACGCAGGCACTCATCCGAAATACACACCGACGACGATCGACGAAACCGGAACGCGAAAAAAAAAAATGCGTCCCGACGGACAGGCACCGCGAAACGGACTGGCTCAGCTCTGCTGTCATCGTGACAACCAGAGCTAGCCGCACCTTCACACACACGCACGCACTCATCCGAAATACACACCGACGGCGATCGACGAAAACGGAACGCGAAAAAAAAAAATGCGTCCCGACGGACAGGCACCGCGAAACGGACTGGCTCAGCTCTGCTGTCATCGTGACAACCAGAGCTAGCCGCACACACACTCACGCACTCACCCGAAATACACACCGACGACGATCGACGAAAACGGAACGCGAAAAAAAAATGCGTCCCGACGGACAGGCACCGCGAAACGGACTGGCTCAGCTCTGCTGTCATCGTGACAACCAGAGCTAGCCGCACCTTCACACACACGCAGGCACTCATCCGAAATACACACCGACGACGATCGACGAAACCAGAACGCGAAAAAGAAAAAAAAAAATGCGTCCCGACGGACAGGCACCGCGAAACGGACTGGCTCAGCTCTGCTGTCATCGTGACAACCAGAGCTAGCCGCACACACACTCACGCACTCACCCGAAATACACACCGACGACGATCGACGAAAACGGAACGCGAAAAAAAAAATGCGTCCCGACGGACAGGCACCGCGAAACGGACTGGCTCAGCTCTGCTGTCATCGTGACAACCAGAGCTAGCCGCACCTTCACACACACGCAGGCACTCATCCGAAATACACACCGACGACGATCGACGAAACCAGAACGCGAAAAAGAAAAAAAAATGCGTCCCGACGGATAGGCACCGCGAAACGGACTGGCTCAGCTCTGCTGTCATCGTGACAACCAGAGCTAGCCGCACACACACTCACGCACTCACCCGAAATACACACCGACGACGATCGACGAAAACGGAACGCGAAAAAAAAATGCGTCCCGACGGACAGGCACCGCGAAACGGACTGGCTCAGCTTTGCTGTCATCGTGACAACCAGAGCTAGCCGCACCTTCACACACACTCACGCACTCACCCGAAATACACACCGACGACGATCGACGAAAACGGAACGCGAAAAAAAAAATGCGTCCCGACGGACAGGCACCGCGAAACGGACTGGCTCAGCTCTGCTGTCATCGTGACAACCAGAGCTAGCCGCACCTTCACACACACGCAGGCACTCACCCGAAATACACACCGACGACGATCGACGAAACCAGAACGCGAAAAAGAAAAAAAAATGCGTCCCGACGGATAGGCACCGCGAAACGGACTGGCTCAGCTCTGCTGTCATCGTGACAACCAGAGCTAGCCGCACACACACTCACGCACTCACCCGAAATACACACCGACGACGATCGACGAAACCGGAACGCGAAAAAAAAATGCGTCCCGACGGACAGGCACCGCGAAACGGACTGGCTCAGCTCTGCTGTCATCGTGACAACCAGAGCTAGCCGCACCTTCACACACACGCACGCACTCATCCGAAATACACACCGACGGCGATCGACGAAAACGGAACGCGAAAAAAAAAATGCGTCCCGACGGACAGGCACCGCGAAACGGACTGGCTCAGCTCTGCTGTCATCGTGACAACCAGAGCTAGCCGCACACACACTCACGCACTCACCCGAAATACACACCGACGACGATCGACGAAAACGGAACGCGAAAAAAAAATGCGTCCCGACGGACAGGCACCGCGAAACGGACTGGCTCAGCTCTGCTGTCATCGTGACAACCAGAGCTAGCCGCACCTTCACACACACGCAGGCACTCATCCGAAATACACACCGACGACGATCGACGAAACCAGAACGCGAAAAAGAAAAAAAAAATGCGTCCCGACGGACAGGCACCGCGAAACGGACTGGCTCAGCTCTGCTGTCATCGTGACAACCAGAGCTAGCCGCACACACACTCACGCACTCACCCGAAATACACACCGACGACGATCGACGAAAACGGAACGCGAAAAAAAAAAATGCGTCCCGACGGACAGGCACCGCGAAACGGACTGGCTCAGCTCTGCTGTCATCGTGACAACCAGAGCTAGCCGCACCTTCACACACACGCAGGCACTCATCCGAAATACACACCGACGACGATCGACGAAACCAGAACGCGAAAAAGAAAAAAAAAATGCGTCCCGACGGATAGGCACCGCGAAACGGACTGGCTCAGCTCTGCTGTCATCGTGACAACCAGAGCTAGCCGCACACACACTCACGCACTCACCCGAAATACACACCGACGACGATCGACGAAAACGGAACGCGAAAAAAAAATGCGTCCCGACGGACAGGCACCGCGAAACGGACTGGCTCAGCTCTGCTGTCATCGTGACAACCAGAGCTAGCCGCACCTTCACACACACTCACGCACTCACCCGAAATACACACCGACGACGATCGACGAAAACGGAACGCGAAAAAAAAATGCGTCCCGACGGACAGGCACCGCGAAACGGACTGGCTCAGCTCTGCTGTCATCGTGACAACCAGAGCTAGCCGCACCTTCACACACACGCACGCACTCACCCGAAATACACACCGACGACGACCGACGAAAACGGAACGCGAAAAAAAAATGCGTCCCGACGGACAGGCACCGCGAAACGGACTGGCTCAGCTCTGCTGTCATCGTGACAACCAGAGCTAGCCGCACCTTCACACACACGCAGGCACTCATCCGAAATACACACCGACGACGATCGACGAAACCGGAACGCGAAAAAAAAAATGCGTCCCGACGGACAGGCACCGCGAAACGGACTGGCTCAGCTCTGCTGTCATCGTGATAACCAGAGCTAGCCGCACCTTCACACACACGCACGCACTCATCCGAAATACACACCGACGGCGATCGACGAAAACGGAACGCGAAAAAAAAATGCGTCCCGACGGACAGGCACCGCGAAACGGACTGGCTCAGCTCTGCTGTCATCGTGACAACCAGAGCTAGCCGCACACACACTCACGCACTCACCCGAAATACACACCGACGACGATCGACGAAAACGGAACGCGAAAAAAAAATGCGTCCCGACGGACAGGCACCGCGAAACGGACTGGCTCAGCTCTGCTGTCATCGTGACAACCAGAGCTAGCCGCACCTTCACACACACGCAGGCACTCATCCGAAATACACACCGACGACGATCGACGAAACCAGAACGCGAAAAAGAAAAAAAATGCGTCCCGACGGACAGGCACCGCGAAACGGACTGGCTCAGCTCTGCTGTCATCGTGACAACCAGAGCTAGCCGCACACACACTCACGCACTCACCCGAAATACACACCGACGACGATCGACGAAAACGGAACGCGAAAAAAAAAATGCGTCCCGACGGACAGGCACCGCGAAACGGACTGGCTCAGCTCTGCTGTCATCGTGACAACCAGAGCTAGCCGCACCTTCACACACACGCAGGCACTCATCCGAAATACACACCGACGACGATCGACGAAACCAGAACGCGAAAAAGAAAAAAAAATGCGTCCCGACGGATAGGCACCGCGAAACGGACTCAATTAAATGCTCAATCTTGTTAAATTATGCTTTAACTTGTTAGCTGATTTTATATTTCTAAGCCTGCATAATTTGATCTGATCTAGTTTTAATTTGATTGTATAAGCAAAGAACTTACCCGGATTCGTAAAATAATTAGCTGCTTTGGATTTCATTTCGTTAATTACAATAAAAATGGAAAAAATCCTTTTTCAAAATTGAAAAAATAAAATTGCCCTTGTGCTCTCTTGTTCTATCAAGATGGGAATCTCAGCAAGCTTAGTTCAAAAGAGCACACCGGCATCGAAGTATAATTTTTCAACATGCAGCGGCAGAACAAAATTTCGTCAAAATCAATTTAGGCCTTTGCAAATATTTTTTGAAATTTAATGTCCCTCGACTCTGACCAAAAAAATAAATAAATGTTAAAAATTTAAATTACATGCCACGGTTTCAACATTTGAATGAAAAAAGTGTTTTAAAATGCATTATACACCTGTCCAGTTGTTTTGAAATCATAAGTTTCCAAAATTTCTAAGCATTGACGAATTTTTTTCAGTTAGAAAAAAAAAGTAAAAATAAATATAATTATAAGAAATTTTTAATTCATTCTAAGTGATTTGCTCATACGATGCTTGAGATTATACTACATATTTTTATTTTGTTATTATGTTTTTCATTGATTTTTATTTTCATCAGTATTTATCTATTTATTTTTAATTCGTAAACACGGCGTGTTTTCTAGGCAACCTTAAGGAGAAAAAATAGTCATCGCTACTTTCAAAAGTATCTTCTAGGAAATTTTCTCAGCTTTCCAATGCTTCTAAGAGCGAAATGTTTCATCGGGAAATTTCTGAGATATCTATATTTTTAGTTTTTTGTTTTAAAATCCTTAATCATTTATTGGAAACTTTTAAATAACAGTCCAGAAAACTTGTCAAATGGTGTGTTTCATGCGTCATTTACTCATCAAAAAGTGCAAAATAATACAAGAAACAACTTTGTAGAAGGTTGCAAACCGCTAAACATTTAGAAAATTTAGTTTTCACCGAATTTTTGAATATGTGGGATTTATTCAGAAATTAAAATCATAAAACCGCATTAAAATATTATTTTTACAAGAACAAATAGATTATTACATAATTGTTGTGTACAAATAACACCGGTCTGCTCTGATTCAGCTTGGAATTAGCTGATACAACCGAAATTTTTACAGGTTTGAGATTGATAGGGTATTACAAGATTTTTATAAAAAAATAACATATTTCCTTAATCATACATTAACCAGTTGCATGAATACAAAACATGTTTAATACTCTAAATTGAACTGCAAACTACTGTTGCAAGCTTTAGGAGAAAGTGATGAAAAAAAATGATGAAGGAATTAGCAATATTTTAGAAGTTTATGAGACTCTCATCTTCAATCTCATCTTTTTAAAAAAATGTTGTATTTCTTGATACTTGTTCAAATGGTTTGGAAAAAACTTTTTTTTGTTAAAATAATAAATAATATTGTTCAAACAAAAAAAAAGTTTGTGACGGTGTTTTCAGCATTCTGAATTGGAAGACTCGAGTTTTATTGCTACTTTGAAGTGCATTTTCAACAGCAAACATTTTTTTAAATTTAATATTTATTTTATACTCATAAAAATATTACTTTTGAAGCTTGCGACAGTAAAATGTAGAACATTTTCGATTATAAATCATATTTGTATTCATGTTCCTGGTTAATGTTTGCTTAAGAAAATATCAAATTTATTCATTAAAATTCAATAATACCATTAACAATCACTAACCTGCCATTTGTACATTAAAAATATATGTAATAATCTAATAACAATATATTTTTACATTGTTTTAAGATTTTAATTTCTGAATAAATTCCATATATTCAAAAATTTGGTTAAAACTTCATTTTCAAAATGTTTAGTAGTTTGCAACCTTCTACGGAGTTGTTTCATGTCGTATTATGCACATTTTGATGAGTAAATGACACATGAAACACATCATTTGATAAGTTTTCTGAACTGTTAGTATAAAGTTTCCAATAAATAATAAAGAAATTTAAAACCAAAAAACTTATAATAGAGATATCTCAGAAATTTCCCGATGAAACATTTTGCTCTTAGAAGCATTGGAAAGCTGAGAAAATTTCCTATAAGACACATTTGAAAGTAGCGATGACTATTTTTTCCAGAAAAGTTTGTTCTAGAAAACACGCCGTGTAAAATTAAATTTTATAATCTACAAAAAAAAAAAAAAATTGCGCAAAACTATAGAAATGTTTTCAAACCTTGATAAAATATTTTTTTATGTTTTTAACCGAAAAAAATATGTTGAATTGCTTTTCATTACCAAAGCTTTTAAGACGATTTAAAAAATAAACAACACCGGTAAGTTAAACTGAAAAAGTGATGTGCTCTGAAAAACTTTTTTTTTTCTTGAACAAATAATGTTGGTCTTATTAGTGAAAATTTACAGCAGTTTTCCAATTTCAAAACTATAGTTTTTTGAAAAAGAGCATTCAAATTTCAATGCACGAAGTTGATTATAAAAGGGGAAATCGAGCTGAAAATATTTCAATGGCCATTTTTTTTAACTCGAGAATGTAAAAATTTCAAAGGAAAGGTATATGTTTTAATGTTAAAATAATTCCTATTTCATAGAAGCTCAAAATATGACCATAATTTTTCCACAATTTGGCTGATTGTGATTCACAGCCAAATAGACGTGAAAATAACATATAGTTGGACATTTTTTTTAGTCTGGAAGGTATGACTAAAACTTCATTATACAACGGTCCAAACTTTAAAGTGTATTTATTTTCAGAAGCTCTTCTAGAATTCTTTTAACTTTCTGCCACTTGAGCGCATCTCTGATCTGATCTCTGATGAAAAAAAAAAAAGCATTAAGTATGAATTTACAAAAACACTTTAGAAATATTCATACAATTGATTTTGGCGCCTCTTTTATTTTTTTTACATTTTAAACCAAATTATCTAGTTATTTGTAATTCTAATTTATAATTCGGCGCCCTTTCTGTTTCAAATATAAAAAAAAAAAATAAAAAAATAAAAATTAGGATGTTATAGCTGACATAAAAATGTTGTACAATCGTCGATTTCGGTGCCCCCCAAGGGTGGTATTTGCAGGTGATCAACTTGAAACACATAAAGAAACTGTACCATGATACACTCTCAAGAATTGCTGCATGTGATGGGATTTTTGTTAGATTTTCTAGGCTGTAGTCTTACATCACAAAAATAAAAATGTAAAAGTAATAAACTTTTTATAATTTGATGTCTCAGAAGAAACATGGATATTTTTACGTTTTGTGAAACTTTTTAAAACATTGACCTAAAAAAATCTCTGACGTTGCTTAAAACTTATAAATCCGGCAAATTACCTCAATGTAGGGGGAGAGGGGGTAATATGCACCCCCGGGGCAAAATGCACCCGGGAAAAAATCATAGAAATTGGAAGCTTAACATTGCTAAACCATGCTGGAAAAATTTGATCATCGTAGTATAAAAACAACTTAAGTTATTTGCAAAACATTAAAATGTTCTGTTTTCATCTAATTTTCATTGAACTTTCATTATGATTTTTGGACAACTTGAAAAGCATTTATTGATATTATAAGTGTTGAGGTATATAGTTTTTGCCATAATCTTCATTATTCTGTAGATAGATGAGTCCAAAAACATCAAAAAATGCATTTTTTATTAAATTTTCTGCAAAAAGCGTTGTCGGGGCAAAATGCACCGCTGTGAAGCTCCTTTGTAAAAAAAGCGGTGTCATCTAGTGGTGACTAGTGAAAACTGATTTTAACCGGTGCATTTTGCCCCATGTTGTGGTGCATTTTGCCCCGTTATTGTAGTGCATTTTACCCCAATGTTGCGGTGCATATTGCCCCGCATGGTTGTTTGAAATGAATCAAAAATGTTTTTAGTAATTTGATATTTTCGAACAATTTAGAGGTTTTTTAAGACTTTTTTCACATGGATGACGAAGAATAATAGTTGTTTTAGAGCATCAACCAAAATTCTTCCACAGTTATGCTGTAATGGTTGAGAAATGACAGTTTTCCCTTAGGGGGTGCATATTACCCCCTCTCCCCCTAAATTAATATCCATGCAAAAGCCGAATTCAAGTACCACTAATGCGGTTTTCCCATAGCTTGTTGGCGTCAACATCGCTAGTACCGTCGTCCTATCCGGCTTGAAGTCACTTGCCCCCAGCAAGACGGTATTATTGAAATGCGCCACCGTCAGTTTGTTATCCTTCCGAGTCCAGTCGATTGTCACTCTTTTCGGCACTCATCATAGCTAAATTCTCTTTTCTTCTTTTTCTTCCTCTTTTTTTCCCAGGAAAAAAATACACTCGAAAGCCTCTGGAAAAGCTCTCAAAAGACAATCCAGATACTCGAGCTGGAAATCGGCGAGTATCGCCGGCAGCTCAAACAGCCCAAAAGCCTGCAAGATCTGCGCCAGCACTACACGGCCGCACTCGAGCTGCTCCAGCAGAACCTGCTCGCGTTGCGGACAAAGCTTGTTCAACGGACCGAGGAGAACAAACGCCTTCAGGCCAGTGGTGCGGCCGACCAGGACCGGCTGCGGACGCTCGAGCGGGACTTTTCCGGTAGATATTTTTTGCTTTTTTTTTGTCAACGGTGTTTTTCCCAATTTTTTTTTAATCTGACGATACGGCAAGAAAATTGATTTTGCACCCGACTAACTCGACAACGCACCGGCAGGCTGCAGTACGCAGGGGTGCCAGGTTGCCAGATAAATCTGGCATTGCCAGATTTTTTGAGTGCCAATTTGAAAAAAAAATATTTTCTATTTCTTCCACACATTGTTTTATTGATGTATTTTGTTTATTTTGTGAATCTATAATGTACAAAAAGTGAAAATACACTGTTTTTGAATACAAAATTGCTTATTACTTTGAGAAAAGTGGCTTGCCAGATTTTTTTCTGTCCAGACCTGGTAACCCTGGCAGTACGTGACGACGGCGAAATTAAATTTCGGTTACTTTAATCTATTGCGTTGGGAGAATTATAGGCTCAAAAATTGGATATTTCTTTTAATTAGTTTTAGGAAATCATTTTAAAAAACGCATTTCTCAATCTTTTGGGATTAAAAGCGAAATAAGAAATTCGGTAATTTTTCTTTTCGTGTACCCGTTTTTTTCTGAGCAGTCAAAATCTTTATCTACATTTTTTCCAAAAACATCAAATCGATCAGAAAGTTCCTGAGCAATTCTCTACGAAATCGGTCTTTAATTTTTGTACTTTTTTATCCGGCTGAAACATGTTTGGTGCCATCGGTATGCCCAAAGAAGCAATTTTGCATCATAAGTGTCATAGGTGTCTTCGGAAAAGTTGTAGGTATGGATAAGGACTACACTGGAAAAATATGATACACGGGAAATTTTTTTTGGTGATTTTTAATTTAACTTTTTGTCACTAAAACTTGATTATTGCAAAAAAAACACTATTTTTATTTTTTTTTATTTTCTGATATGTTTTAGGGGACATAAAATGCCAACTTTTCAGAAATTACCAGAATGGGCAAAAAATCTTTGACCGAGTTATGAATTTTTGAATCAATACTGATGTTATAAAAAATCGAAATATTGGTAGCAAACATTTTTCAACTTCATTTTTTGTTGTAAAATCAAATTTGCAATCAAAAAGTACTCTAGTGAAATTTTGATAAAGTGCACAATTTTCAAGGTGTAGCCATTTTTAGGTAACTTTTTTTGAAAAAAGTCGCAGTTATTCATCTATCTATCTATATATATATAAAATTTCGACGGTTTTGTTCGAACGCGAATCAGATCAATACGGAGCGTCGGATCGAGGTGCTTTTGTTGCGATGGGTTCGTATAAGCCCAAGGAAGGTTCTTACGCTAAATAATTGACACTTTGGCCACTCTGGAACCGTTTCCGGAGCATCGGCAAATTGTATGGGAAAAGCTGCGTAAAATCAAATTTTGATAACAGGAGGCTGAATAATCAACCATGTTTGCCCACTCTTGAAAAAAATATTCTATATTTTGCTTTTTTGAACTTTGTTGATACGACCCTTAGTTGCTGATATATTGCCATGCAAGATTTAAACAGGAAAATTAATGTGTCCTAAGTCTCACCCAAACAACCCCCCTTTTCTAATGTTGATATCTCAGCAACTAATGGTCCGATTTTCAATGTTAAAATATTAAACTTTCGTGATATTTTCCGATCTTTTCAAAAACAATATTTTAATTTTATTAAATCAAGACTAACATTTCAAAAGGGCGTAATATTGGAACAAGTTAGCACCATCCCCTCTTGGGAAAGTTGTAGAGCACCTTCCAGAGCATCTGAATATGAGTCCGGTTTTGATATAGCGTTAAACGTGGATCTTTTTAATATCAAAATTCAAAAAAATGATTTTTCCCACACAAATTTATATGAAAAATTGAATCGCTTTGCGCAAAGTGAGAACTGAACCAATCGTTCTCAAACTTTGTGAAGTTGTTCAGGACCCCAAAAGGAACTGAAAAATTGCTGTGCTGGAAAATCGATTTTGTTATTACACCCCATTATTGGCCAGCCCTTGATGTTGTACTTGTATGGAAACACTAATGATGCAAAAATATCAAAATTTGAAATCTCGAAAAAAAATTGAAATTCAAGAAAGTTTTCTCCTTCAAAAAATTTTGTAAGATTTGTTTGGATATGATTTTAAAATACATAATGGTGATTTCCTTGATTCTATTTCTCACTTCTACTAAAATGCTAACTTGCGCTGAAGCACTGCAGACAGAAAATCAACAGCTGCAGTCCACGGTAGAGGAGTTCCGAAGTAAAGAATCCAAACTGACCACCGATCTTGAAACCACGATGAAGGAAAAGGCCGAACTGGAAGCCCTGCTAGACCAGGCGAATGCCCTCGCCCGGAAGCACATGGCTCGGGAAAACCAGGCCCTGGCCAAGGTCCAGGAGGCACTGCAAATCGCCGACACGGCCATCGACGAGAAGAACACGCTGGTGGTGCGCGAAAAGAACGTCCGCGAGGAGTGCAACTTTCTGGCGTCCACAATCGGGCAGGTCATGGAGGAGGCGGCCCACAAGGTCGAGCTGGAGATGAACTCGCTGAGGATGGGCTACGAGGGTCGGATCGCGGGGCTGGAGAAGCAGCTGGAGCAGGCCAGGGAAGCGCTGGAGCAGCAGGCGCAGAAGACTCGCCAGGCGGAAGGTCGAGCGGCCACGCTGGAGGACAAGTTCAAGGCGCTGATTGTGACGAACCAGAATCTGGACGCGGACCTGCACGCGGCGTCCAAATTGATTGTGAGTTTTGTTTTTTTTTTGCTTGGTGGCCTGGTGTTAAGGGATATTTACACACTAAAAAAATCTGAATTTTACACATGACGTAATCTCAAACATCATTTAAAAACAATGCTTGTAATCCAAAATGCGATGTAAAATTCTGTCAATTATCACACAACACTTCAAATTTTAACCGCACACACAAAACCAAAATATTACATCACATGAAATAATAAACAAAACACTTTTGACTGAATTTTACGTTTCGTTTGATGCACATGACTGGAGCGTATCTTTTAATGTAATTTTAAGTGAAATCTCGATTAAATTTTCAAAAGGCCCTATCTGCATAGGAATCCCATGAGGGATAGGTTGTTTTGAAAATTTAATCTAGAAATGAAACTTAATTTCGCGACGCGGCGAATCATCCTGTTTGACAGTCTAACAAATGTCAGCCATGTTGCGTGGATCAAATTTTTCGCTGCGGCTGCACTGCCGCTCTAATCTTGTCCGTCCCATATGTAAAAAGTGAGTGCTGAGATAACGCTGTGAGAAGCCCAAAAAAAGTTTCACCATTTTTCTCATTCTAAACCAACATTTTCTATATGATTTTTTATACAGTTATTTCGATATCAGTCTAAAAAACACCACTATCATAAATTTGATTTAAAAAAATTACAATTTGAAGGTAAATTTGTGGAATTTTCAACAAGAGACCGACTTGACTTTATTTGTCCATAAATAAAGGCAGGTCAGTCATGGTATCAAGGTAGCCTTGAACATTTACACGAGAGGTTCATCCTGATTCAACTGTCATTTCCAGGTTTGTTTTGGAAGTTTTCCAAGTAATTAATGGTCACCAAATGATACAAATTTGTATCTTTCAGATTTTTATAGGATTCCAAGATACAAAAATATGACCAGCACCGACACGAGAAATTGTTAAAATAATACAGAGGCAAATGGCATATGAATGCAAATCTCAACTGCATAACCGTAGGAATAAATTTCAAAAAAATCCGCTTTTCGGAGGTGGAATCTTTTCCAGAACCAGGATCAAGCCTATTCATTCAAGACAAAATAGAACTAATTGTATGATGTAGATATTAGCCATAACGGTATGCATTTTATTTTTTCTATTCGTGGTTTTCCCTTGAAGAAGAAAAAAAAAACAAAAAAAGGTTTGGATTATTTCGATTTCAATATTAAAATTTTTCTTCAGAAATGAACAGATATTTTCATGCTTTACGTATTCATAAAGACAAACTCTGTAAAATTTAAACAATTCTGCATCCACTCACACGATTTGCGAGACATTTCTATATGAGGAACTGACTTGCCTTTATTTTGCATATGGGACAGCACGAAAGTCATATTTATTTTGGAATTTTTAGAACAAACATTACTTGTTCATTCAATAGGCTAAAATAACATGTAAAAACAAGACTTTTGTGAAGTTTACCTCATTTTTGACAGAAATACATATGGGACGGACTAGATTGGAGCGGCAGTGCAGCTGAGGCTCAGTATTCCTAAAAAATTGACTTAAATTTGTCGGAACCAACACCCATCATCCGTCGAGGACATTTATTTGGCAATAACAAAGGTAAATATAACTGCAGTGCATGGCTTTCGTGTTTTCCAGACTAATTATTAGCAGTTCATTAATTTCACAGATGCTGATCATCCATTCGTCGGAATTCGTCCAGAATGTGCGCTTTGGCCAGGACGAAGTGAACCATGATGCTGATGGAGACCGGATCAGGTCAGCAGGGTTCTCAAGACCTGTTATGAGGAACTCAGCCCGGTGAGGACAAAAAGTGGCACGAGAGAACTGATTGGAAGCGGACCTCCGGGGAATCGTCGGGAATTTGGAGACGGAACCACACCTGACCTTGCGGAGATTTCAGTGATCAAAATAAAAAGGAAAAACAAAAATGTTGTGACTCCAAGTGATGAATGATTCGATTCAATTATTGTGATGTGTGAAATATAATTATGCCTAAATTCAATAAAAATATCGATAAATTCGAATATTTACATGTTTTTTTTCATGTCGTAAGAATCAACAAATTCCAATAAGAATATTTTCCCACAAGAATTACGTTAAATGTAATTTTACATAACCTCAGTTGATTGTGTCGTTCGTGTAATATTCAAATCAGACACAATCTTACGTTTTATTTGATGCTCCAGTTATGTGCATTGAATCGACAGAAAATTACACGATTTTTTCGAAGTGTGTAGTTCAGTATGGCAGTAACCCTTAAATGAGAAGAAAAATTCAATTAAATTAACGAACTCAAAAACGGTGAGCAAACAATAAGAGAATGTTCCCTCGCGTTCGTGACGTTTGAGTCAGAAGCAGACTGTATGGCCAATTTGATGCTGTTCTACGAAACGGAGCTTCACGAAATCTCTGGGAAAAGTTCCCGCTTCTTGCAATGTTGACGTTATTTTATTATTGTTGCATTCATAAAATGATTAATTTTGTTTCTTTTGTTTCTATCCTTACGCAGATTGAAATGGAATTAAAACTGGAGGCCTTCCAGAAGACGATGGCAAAGGAGCGCGAAATCAGCAAGTATAGATATCGTTTCATGCCCTTTCCATGAACTGGCGTTGGCATTTTCCGTTCCGAGTTGAACTAATTATTTTTCATTTTCGTTCTTTGAAATGTTTGGTCGTTTTGAAATATCAACACAAATATACCGTTTCGCTTTGAAAATTGCAACGAACTCATCAGTTTGTTTGCTTTACTTTCGAGTAATTACTTTTCATTTTCAAACCTTTTCATTTGGTCTAAACTTAAAGGGCACTCATCAGTTCAAACCGGAAAAGACGGTACTCTTAAGCCAGTCATTGGATTCTCTAAAAGTACAACATTGTGGGTTGGTGGATAACAGGCAAGATAACAGCCAATTACGAGTACATATACCCGAGCAGACGGAAATAACTTGGGAAGGTCAGTTTTTGATATTGTGAGAAGATCAAAATCCGTTATTGGGATGATCGGATTAGTTGTTAAAATAACAAATTTCCATAACAAAGATTTGTTCGAAAAATAACTCAAATTGTTATTGCTCTGTTATTTCAATAACATACTAATAACATAGAATCCAGAACAATAGAATAACAAGGTTTGTTATTCTGACCGGTGGATGGGGAGCACCAAAATAACAAAAACTGTTATTTATATGGATTGATTGCATAACAAAAATTGTTATTATTTTATCAAATAGAAATCTGAATCTGATAAAAAAAATATCAAAATTGTAACAGAAAAAATAATGCTTTTCATGCTGATATCAAAATATGTTTTGAAAAAGGTATCTTTGATACACAACTCGCAATTTTTTCATTGATTTTTAACTTTTTAGTGTGTTGGTTAAAGGCTTAAAACTGTGCTGACTTACCGTCAAATTTTACTTTTTTTGAGTGGATTTGTTGGTCCTAGTTGCTGTTCAACCTAAAAATTAATAAAAATGATCACAAAGTGTCATATTCTTTCAAAAGAAAACAATTAATGCACTTATCTAAAGATGCTCGTGTTGGTGATATTCATCTCCACAGATAAAATCTGATAATATTCTTCAGGCGGCGTTTGCAACTCTTTTGAAAACCGCTTTTCTGAAAAAAGTTGAAAATAATTATTAATCATTTGAAAACAACCTACTCTCTTCTGATATATCTTGCACGGAACTAGCGCTGTCTTAAGTCGTTTGATTGTCCTGTTTGCTGAACTTTCTGTTGGAATGTTCTGGACGCGTAGTAGTTCGGTGAATTGTGAAACTATTCCGCATGTGTGCATGATATAACTCTAACTCACTAGACAAACCAGAGGTCCAACATATTTTAATTAGTTCAACTGACTAAGACTGCTGCCATAAAAAATAACAAAAGAGCGTTTCAAAATGATATTATTAATGATATATTAATCGATTGTCTCATAATAAATTATTAAATTTTCCTTGCGGCTTGATTCTGAGTTCGCTGCAAATAAGTTCGTCAGCAAAAAAAGATCCCCTAAATCTCACACAACCTACATCAAGTCCTGCACCACTCACCACAACGGTTTCGACCGGCTCGGTTCCTTCGAGGAACCATCCTGATTGTTCATGTGATGCTGCTGCTGAGGCGAATGCTGCTTCTTGCAGTAACGCGCCGTCGACCTGGACGCCCCTCCGAAAAACTGTCCACTGCGCCGCTCACGCCATACGTGACAGCCTAGTGACCTCCACCGGTTTGGGACTTTTTTGACGGCCGCCTTGGACATCTGGCGTTAGTACGCGTGCTGTTTATACCGCCGGTAGTAGTTCTGGACGACGACGGCCGCCGATCGCACCTTGTCCTGCTCCTTAATGCGACTCTTGCGCCCCTTGTACGACTTATGAATGCACTTGGCCGCTTCGTACAGCACGCGATACTCACGATCTGCGGAGCGAGTAAAAAAAAGTTAAGCTTATGTCAAGGGTGATCAAGATTACTTACCGGTCAGTTTGAGGTTATAAAAGTCCTTTTTGAACGTGTTTGCGCCTGTCTGCAGGAACCCGATAAAGACCTGCGTCGTTGGCGGAGAATCCGAGAACATGACGGAAGCATCCTGTGGGATTGAGTGGCTCGCCGCCGATGGCAACGGACTTAACGAACCGTCATCGTGGTACCTGAAATTAAACTATTGAACTCACTGTAACTTTTCAAATAATATTTGAACCTACCGGTAGTTGTGATCGCTAAACTCAAAGTTAAACTACTCAAACTGGGACGACGGCAGCGAGTACAGCATTGGTTCCATGCAATAATCCAATTCCGGTCGAGTCCTTGCTAATAAATTTCAGTATGGGAATGCCCAGCGATATGATTTCCTCAGATTCGTTCTAAAACCAAAAAATATAATAAAAAAAACAGATCATTTCTAGCAAAACAACTTGCAGAACATTGTAATTGGGCCAATATCGAAGTTTACACAGTGTCTATCCTGCTCGTTCCTAATGTAAACATCAACTGACATGAGCAGGATAGACGGTACCATTCGACATTGGCCCATTTACATTGTTTTGTTTTTGAGCGTTATCCAATAAGTTCGAAAACTAATAATAACAATCACTCAAGAGACAAAAAACAATAGCTTACCTTTCAATCAAAACTCACGATCGGATCGAGAAACTCAGCTTCTGTTGCTTCGGTTGAGGCGGTGGACTGATCCTGCTGTCCAATGAAACGGTGGGTAGGAACTGGCAGGAGGATTCCTCCTCCTGCTAGAGGTTTTTCCACTTTCCTCCGCCGACGATTCAATCACCTCTCGGTGAATGTAAACAAAACACACACACAATGGTACGACGGGACAAACAAACACAGCCTACTGCGACAACTCACTCAGCTGCTGCCGCTGCTGCTGTTTATGCGGCGCGCGCAGACTGAATGTAAACATACGTACACTGTTCGGTGGAATTAAGTAATGTTGTGCGTTATTACTCACATAAAAGTTTTTTTTAAATGTGGCATTCATTTATACTGTTTAAGAATAATCGTATGAGCGTAAAAGTGTGTAAGTATATGAAGTTTTTTTTTCGAAGGTTTATTTTTGGATTGTTAATATTGTTTCTGAAATAGATGTTAATTTCCTTACTTTTTATATAGTTCAATGTGGCAATGTTAACATTGCATGTATCAAGTTCGTGAAACCCCCCTGACAAACAAAACATACCAAAAATAAACAAATATATTAATATAATTTAGATTTAATCATCATAGACTCACTTGGAAGCCATCTTTGTGATCACTCTTCTCGAACTGGATCTGTAAAATCTGTAAAAGTGTATTAAAATATCTGTAAGAATTTTCAGACATCCCCTCAATCCTACCCTGATTTGAAGGGACAAGGTGACAGACGTTTGACAGTAAAACAAACCAAACTGAAAAATCTCAATCATCATCCGAATTTTGAAACTCAGATTTACCGGTGGCAAAATAAACATTGTCCGCACGAATTTGAGGCAAAACCCCGCCGGAATCTTTGAGAACCTGTTCCGCCTGACCGAGGAAGCTAACCCGCAACCAAGATGCTGTCGGAAACGAGCGTCACGAAGGTGATTGTGCACCTGCTGGTGCTGCTGAGCGTGGTGGACCACTTTAAACGGAAGCTGCTCGGCTGCTGGAGGGCCAAGTGCGTGCTGGACGTGTCCAACAGCTTTGCGGTCCCCTTCGACGAGGACAACAAGGACAAATCGGTGTGGTTCCTGGACCACGACTACCTGGAGAACACGTACGGTATTTTCAAAAAGGTGAACGTCCGCGAACGGCTGGTCGGCTGGAACCACACGGGCCCGAACCTGTGCCAGAACGAAATCTCCATCAATGAGCGCCGGATCAGCTAATACTCGGTGCTCGTCTTAATCGATACCATGCCGAATGACCTGGGTCTGCCGAAGGAGGTTTACATCGCGGTGGAGGAGGTGCATGACGACGGCAGTCCCACGTCGAAGACCTTTGAGCACGTACCGAGTGAAACTGGGCGGAGGAAGTGGAAGAGGTGGGCGTGGAACTCCTGCTGCGGGACATGAAGGACACGACCGTCGGAAATTTGACGCATAAGATCACCAGCCAGTGAACTGAAGCTCACAGTTGCGCAAAATCAAGAACTACCTGCTGAAGGTCGACAACGGTCAGCTGCCGGTGAACCACCAGATCGTGTACCAGCTGCAGGACATCCTGAACCTGCTGCCGGACCTTGCCCAGGAGAATTTTACCGATACGCAGTACGTGAAGATGAACGGAAAGGAGAAGGAGAAAGATGGTAGGGACGGCGAGAAGAAGGTAAAGGAGAAGAAGTAGGGGAAGAACTCCAATGAACATTGACATAGGGTGTGAGCGAGATAAACTCAAAGTTTACATTTGTTTTTAGGACCTAATAAAATAAGTCTTCATTTTACCATATTTGCGTTTCCTTTTACCAATAAACCACGATTATTAAGCAGCATTTTCAGCAAATGTTTTTAAAATTACCATGAGCGGTCTTTGAGTGATATTTGACAGCGATACTTTTAGTGGATATAAATAAGTCACAAATATGTACTAAAAAGTTGGAAAATCGATGCCTCTGTGCTCTCTTGTACTTAGCTTGCTGGTTTTTCCGAGGGTTTTCCGTCTAGTTAGCTTAAGAGAGCACTGGGGAATCTAAATATAAAAAAATCCACTGTAACAAAAATATTATAAAATATATTTTTGATTTACACATTTTGATACCTTTAAATTTAAATTTTGGCAAATTAAAAGATTCAGTTCCAATTTTGATACAAAAAATAAATAATATTATTTTTCTGTTATGGTTTTGTTTCGACCTCCTGCTCGGGAAGCTGATGGTTTTAGCTTGACTTGTTATGGACATTAGTAGAAATTTTCTCTTGTTCAACAGTTGCAGAACCGAAAAATATCAAACTCATCACAGTTCATGTTATTGTGTCAAAATATGAAAAACATAACTTAAACTGTTATTATCGTCTTATTCCTCATTTTCAATGGAATATCATATCAATAACAGTTCCTGTTATTATGCAATGAAATGGAAAAACATAACTTAAACTGTTATTATCATCTTATTTCAGATTTCCAGTGGAATATCAAACCAATAACAATTCCTGTTATTATGGAATTTGATGGAAAAACATAACTCATTATGTTATTATTATCTTATTCCACATTTCCAATTGAATACCATCCCAATAACATTTTTTGTTAAAATAACAGAAACTGTTATTATTTTTTCTTCCAAAAATTATTTGCAAGAATATTCAATAACAGTTTCTGTTATTTTAACAAAATCTGTTATTGAAATGACATGAATTTTGTTATTACCGTCTGCCCGGGTACTAGTAATAGCTAGACATCAGATGCTCTGGACGAACGTTATGGATGAACGGAAGCAGGCAAGTGAACGCGAGTTATTGAATGAAATGTGCAACTGCATCGTTATTTTTACAAAGTCCTGACGCAGCAGTGCCCTTATTCTTCTATAGTACTTCCGTTCTTCCAGGGTGTTAGTGTATTCTCCGGAATTATCAAAATTACTTAAACAAAATTGGTTGAGTAGCATCAAAAATCGCCGCAGAAAGCTTGGAAATCTCTTAAAAACATAATTAAAAATCTTGTTCCAAGTATATTTTTACAAAAGTAGGGCCATTATCCGCCAACTCAAACAGCAGTTCCTTGTCCCCTTTTAGAATTCCATGAAACTTTGTTCTAAGGGGAATCCGCGGTCCATTTTTCGATATCTCTTGACTAAATTTTACGAAAAAGTTTTTGAAAAAGTGATGATTTTGACTATTTTTTACCAGTTTTTCGATGTTCTATCCGAAGACATAACATATCTAGTTTTGAATAATTTAAATATATTCATTCAAATTTAAATAATACAGTTCAAACCTTTGTAAAATCGTATTAAAAAAAACACAAAAATCCTAATCTACATAGAAAAAATAGCTGAATTCATACATGGTTGAAGACGTACTAACCCATTCAGCTAACATTATTCCATTATTCTTTTCCCCCGTTCCCTGAAATGCATGGCATCTTAGAACGAGCCAAGTGCGGGAGCACGAGCTGAAGCAACTGCTGGCCACCGCCGAGCAGCTCAAGGACCGCTGGAAGAGTGAGATGGTGACGCTGACCGATGGACTACAGCGGAAACTGGCGGCACTTCGGCGGGAAAATTGCATGCTCAAGGCGGAAAACAATCAATTAAAGGATCAGCTATTGAGTGTGGCAGATCCGGCCGTCGCGGAGCACCAGAACCGGAACCGGGACCTGCAACAGTAGAGAGTTGAGAGCGGAGCATTATCATCATCATCATCATCATCATCATCATCAATATCAGTGGTGGTTCGAGCGGATGAATTCCGAAGGATAGGAGGTCAATCGAATGAAACAATTTCCACACCATCACTGCATCACGATGGTGAAAAGGGTTTTCCTTGGAAAATGTGGCTGAGGCCAATGCTGCATCCTGATCAGAGGCAAAAGTGTATGATTTTGCGTCTTGCAGCGATCGAAAGTCAAATAGTTGACGTTAGATGAGTTGTAAATATAGCCAGCGGTTTGAATAAATGGATTTTTCGTGTACGTTCGGGTGGAATACTGAAAAAGAATGAATCGTTTTTATTGGGCCAGTCGATCTAACCGTGGTACCAAACCTACACTTGGGGATGCAATTTCACCAACGAACTCAAAAGTGCTTCGCTAATGGTACCCACGCGAGGCGGGATTTTCTCCTCGCAATGCTTACGACAGTTGTTGAAATAGTAGTTTCAAATTTTCATCAGTTTTGTAAAATTCTTGCCTTTATGAAGAGAGCAAAAAAAAAAAGAAAAGAAAAACGGGGAAATTAGGGATTTTTTTGCCATTTTTTGGCATTGTATTGCAAAGTTGAGAGTAGTTAATAACTAATAATATGTTGCCATTACGAGAATTGAAATGTTGTACATCCAGACAATTTGATTTTTTTTTAATTTTTCATGGCGATTCATAGATTCATATGTTGATATGATTATGAATTGTGCTGATTAATAATGTTAAAAAAATTTTTTTAATTACATTGAATAATTAATAACAATATTGTATCGAAAACTTATAAATTCAAAGATGTGCAATCAACGAACGGATCAAAACAAAAAACAAAAAACAAAAAAAAAACAAAAAATGAAAAACAAAAAACAAAAAAAAAAACTAAAAACAAAAAACAAAAAACAAAAAACAAAAAACAAAAAACAAAAAACAAAAAACAAAAAACAAAAAACAAAAAACAAAAAACAAAAAACTAAAAACAAAAAACAAAAAACAAAAAACTAAAAACAAAAAACAAAAAACAAAAAACAAAAAACAAAAAACTAAAAACAAAAAACAAAAAACAAAAAACTAAAAACAAAAAACAAAAAACAAAAAACAAAAAACAAAAAACAAAAAACAAAAAACAAAAAACAAAAAACAAAAAACAAAAAACAAAAAACAAAAAACAAAAAACAAAAAACAAAAAACAAAAAACAAAAAACAAAAAACAAAAAACAAAAAACAAAAAACAAAAAACAAAAAACAAAAAACAAAAAACAAAAAACAAAAAACAAAAAACAAAAAACAAAAAACAAAAAACAAAAAACAAAAAACAAAAAACAAAAAACAAAAAACAAAAAACAAAAAACAAAAAACAAAAAACAAAAAACAAAAAACAAAAAACAAAAAACAAAAAACAAAAAACAAAAAACAAAAAACAAAAAACAAAAAACAAAAAACAAAAAACAAAAAACAAAAAACAAAAAACAAAAAACAAAAAACAAAAAACAAAAAACAAAAAACAAAAAACAAAAAACAAAAAACAAAAAACAAAAAACAAAAAACAAAAAACAAAAAACAAAAAACAAAAAACAAAAAACAAAAAACAAAAAACAAAAAACAAAAAACAAAAAACAAAAAACAAAAAACAAAAAACAAAAAACAAAAAACAAAAAACAAAAAACAAAAAACAAAAAACAAAAAACAAAAAACAAAAAACAAAAAACAAAAAACAAAAAACAAAAAACAAAAAACAAAAAACAAAAAACAAAAAACAAAAAACAAAAAACAAAAAACAAAAAACAAAAAACAAAAAACAAAAAACAAAAAACAAAAAACAAAAAACAAAAAACAAAAAACAAAAAACAAAAAACAAAAAACAAAAAACAAAAAACAAAAAACAAAAAACAAAAAACAAAAAACAAAAAACAAAAAACAAAAAACAAAAAACAAAAAACAAAAAACAAAAAACAAAAAACAAAAAACAAAAAACAAAAAACAAAAAACAAAAAACAAAAAACAAAAAACAAAAAACAAAAAACAAAAAACAAAAAACAAAAAACAAAAAACAAAAAACAAAAAACAAAAAACAAAAAACAAAAAACAAAAAACAAAAAACAAAAAACAAAAAACAAAAAACAAAAAACAAAAAACAAAAAACAAAAAACAAAAAACAAAAAACAAAAAACAAAAAACAAAAAACAAAAAACAAAAAACAAAAAACAAAAAACAAAAAACAAAAAACAAAAAACAAAAAACAAAAAACAAAAAACAAAAAACAAAAAACAAAAAACAAAAAACAAAAAACAAAAAACAAAAAACAAAAAACAAAAAACAAAAAACAAAAAACAAAAAACAAAAAACAAAAAACAAAAAACAAAAAACAAAAAACAAAAAACAAAAAACAAAAAACAAAAAACAAAAAACAAAAAACAAAAAACAAAAAACAAAAAACAAAAAACAAAAAACAAAAAACAAAAAACAAAAAACAAAAAACAAAAACAAAAAACAAAAAACAAAAAACAAAAAACAAAAAACAAAAAACAAAAAACAAAAAACAAAAAACAAAAAACAAAAAACAAAAAACAAAAAACAAAAAACAAAAAACAAAAAACAAAAAACAAAAAACAAAAAACAAAAAACAAAAAACAAAAAACAAAAAACAAAAAACAAAAAACAAAAAACAAAAAACAAAAAACAAAAAACAAAAAACAAAAAACAAAAAACAAAAAACAAAAAACAAAAAACAAAAAACAAAAAACAAAAAACAAAAAACAAAAAACAAAAAACAAAAAACAAAAAACAAAAAACAAAAAACAAAAAACAAAAAACAAAAAACAAAAAACAAAAAACAAAAAACAAAAAACAAAAAACAAAAAACAAAAAACAAAAAACAAAAAACAAAAAACAAAAAACAAAAAACAAAAAACAAAAAACAAAAAACAAAAAACAAAAAACAAAAAACAAAAAACAAAAAACAAAAAACAAAAAACAAAAAACAAAAAACAAAAAACAAAAAACAAAAAACAAAAAACAAAAAACAAAAAACAAAAAACAAAAAACAAAAAACAAAAAACAAAAAACAAAAAACAAAAAACAAAAAACAAAAAACAAAAAACAAAAAACAAAAAACAAAAAACAAAAAACAAAAAACAAAAAACAAAAACAAAAAACAAAAACAAAAAAAAAAA